>NC_056440.1:49338950-49638950 GCF_018296145.1 Oncorhynchus tshawytscha | reverse complement strand
GTTTTGTTTATTCCATGTGTAACTCTGTGTTGTTGTATGTGTCGATTTGCTATGCTTTATCCTCTTCGACCCTGTCAGTCAATCAATCCTGTGGGATGTTTTTGCTGGTTGTGGCCTAGGATGTGACACCCAGCATCTGTACAAGCCATCTCTATTTGATGTCACTTGATGTGGGCAATAACTCATCCACTGTTTGTTTTTCAGAGGCTGCATCCTAAATGGCACCCTATTCCCTACATAGTGCACCCATAGGGCTCTGGTCAAAAGTAGTGCACTATACAGTAAAGGGAATATAGTACCATTTGGAACGCATACAGATTGTGTCTGTCTATCACATTGGAATCTGGGAATGAGTTAGATACAGCATGTGTACAGCAGGCTAGGGCGCTGGGCTGTAGCTGTAGCCCAGTGACTTGGACTGTGTTCCAAATGTTACCCGGTTCCCTATGTAGCACATTACTTTTGAACCAATAGTGCACTATGTAGGGAAAAGTAGTGTACTATATAGGG
Organism: Oncorhynchus tshawytscha; assembly: GCF_018296145.1. NCBI lineage: Eukaryota > Metazoa > Chordata > Actinopteri > Salmoniformes > Salmonidae > Oncorhynchus > Oncorhynchus tshawytscha. The sequence continues at coordinate 49,638,440 of NC_056440.1, read as the reverse complement.
AGTAGGGTGCCATTTGGGACATAGCCTTGCAGATGCAGTTTGTTTGGATTGAAGGCTGGCCTCTGGGAGGGGGGAATGATGTAATCTTATTAAATAGCCTCAATGTGGATTTAGTGTCATTAGGCCAATTTTTTATGATGTATAAATCACAGATATTTAAGATATCACAAATTCACATAAAGCTAAAATTACAGTAAGCAAAAAGGATTACGTTATATACTCACATTACTCACTATGGATCCCTTTTGGAGTTTGAGTTTTGAACAGATATTATGAACAGCCTATTACAAGCCCTCTTTTGTTGATTGGAGGCACTTTTTTCGTAAAAACATTATCTCAGGCTGGTGAAATTTGTGTGTGTGCTTGCCATCTTGCCTCTACAGGAAAGTTACCATCATGGAAGACCCGGACCAGAACATACACCTGAGAAACCTGTCACTCCATCAATCAGCCAACGAGGAGGAGGCTCTCAACTTGCTCTTCCTGGGAGACACCAATCGCATGATTGCAGAGGTAAGGAGTTGGAAGCAAGGGCTTGGAGGACGTCAGTGGGATAACGTCTCGCCAAAACCCTAAAAAGGCCTTTTCACAATGCTAGCTAGCCTGTGGTCACACAAGCATTTATTAACCCTGGGCTAAGGATTCACACTTGTATTCCAAAGCCCTGGACACAATGTTATAAGTAATGAGACTTTTATTAGCACCTTATTTCCTTTTGCTTCTAGCCTAGCATTTGATTTCCAACAGTGATGGTTTGTGTAAATCTTGCTGTCTGACCTACGAAACAATGTTTCACTTTTGAAATTCGATCTTGCCACAATACAGAGAATGCTGACCACAAACGAGACATCAATACAACTTTTCTGATCCAGGTGAAATCATGCAAAAATATTTAATGGATATATCCAATTAAATGTAAATAGAAAAGTTATAAAAACAGACAAATGGAGTGTTTGCCCCCCCTTCCAGAGAGTTTGTAGCTTTAGTTGGCTAAATTAGAAGACATTAGCCAGCCTGCACAGCAAGCATTTTTGTTAGGCATTGCAACCAATGTTTTTGCACAGATGAAGTAGCATGAATTTACTTAACAAAATAACTTGCAGAATGCATTACAGGCATCATAAATATATGTAAATTAGGTGACAGTGCAGCATTTTTGATTGTGAGAGTGAGCTTTCTGGGCATTGTTCTTAACCCTGTTTCACACTGGCTATTTTGGCACTGTGTTTCTGGGGCTAGCCCCGAAAATCCGGTGCTAACCCTGCTCTGGAGCAGAGCTGGCTAGCCCTGGGCTAAGGTTGGCGCAAGCCCATTTTAGAATGTGAAAATGTGAACACTCGCTTAGTTGCGGCCTAAAATCTCCCCAAGCCCAGAGCTACGGAGGTTCTTAGCCCTGGGATAAGGTGCAGTGTGAATATGCCTAAAGGGACCTAATGGTAACGTTGCCTAATGTCTTTAGGACCATGGAATTACATTTGTGACTTAAAATCAAGCAAACTTTTTGAATTTGAGAACAAAATTCTTATTGCAATCCAAAATACTGATATTGAAAGCAAAACATTAACCCAAAAGTATTCATAGCCAAATAAATAATGTTGCAAGGAAATAATTTTGAAAGGCAAGAACAAATGAATTATAAATTAATGCAAAAATCTATATCTTTGAAACCTTTTAAATGATAATGCAATTGCGATGAAAAGCTTCCATCGTTGCTTTTTTTTGTTGGTTATGTTACCCTGCCCTTTGCTTTCGCTGCATTTTCTTTGCAAAGTTTTGACACATTCATTGATGCCCCTCTATTGGTCAACCGGTTTTGCAATGACAGTTCATCCTCATTTTTAAAATAATTGGCCAGTACACCTAAACTCAGCAAAAAAAGAAACGTCCTCTCACTGTTAACTGCATTTATTTTCAGCAAACTTAACATGTGTAAATATTTGTATGAACATAACAAGATTCAACAACTGAGACATAGACTGAAAAAATTCCACAGACATGTGACTAACATAAATTGAATTATGTGTCCCTGAACAAAGGGGGGGGTGGGGGGTCAAAATCAAAAGTAACAGTCAGTATCTGGTTTGGCCACCAGCTGCATTAAGTACTACAGTGCATCTCCTCCTCATGGACTGCACCAGATTTGCCAGTTCTTGCTGTGAGATGTTACCCCACTCTTCCACCAAGGTACCTGCAAGTCCCCGGACATTTCTGGGGGGAATGGCCCTAGCCCTCACCCTCCGATCAAACAAGGAGTCATCAGGCCAGGTAGTCCTGAGGCATGGTCCTAGGACTCAGGTCCTCCGAGAGAGAGAAAGAAAGAGAGAAAGAAAGAGAGAAAAAGAGAGCGAGAATTAGAGTGAGCATACTTAAATTCACACAGGACACCGGATAAGACAGGAGAAATACTCCAGATACATTGTTTGAACTGAACACAATGAAAGTTAACATAATCCCTAGATGCCTTCAATTGCCGAATTTATAGGCATGCCCATTGTTTGCAATTACAGAGATCATACGTTTCCTGTAGTTCTTGGCCAGGTTTGCACACACTGCAGCAGGGATTTTGGCCCACTCCTCCATACAGACCTTCTCCATATCCTTCAGGTTTCGGGGCTGTTGTTGGGTAATACGGACTTTCAGCTCCCTCCAAAGATTTTTTATTGGGTTCAGGTCTGGAGACTGGCTAGGCCACTACAGGACCTTGAGATGCTTCTTACGGAGCCACTCCTTAGTTGCCCTGGCTGTGTGTTTCGGGTCGTTGTCATGCTGGAAGACCCAGCCAAGACCCATCTTCAATGCTCTTACTGAGGGAAGTAGGTTGTTGGCCAAGATCTCGCGATACATGGCCCCATCCATCCTCCTCTAAATACGGTGCAGTCGTCCTGTCGCCTTTGCAGAAAAGCATCCCCAAAGATTGATGTTTCCACCTCCATGCTTCATGGTTGGGATGGTGTTCTTGGGGTTGTACTCATCCTTCTTCTTCCTCCAAACACGGCGAGTGGAGTTTAAACCAAAAAGCTCTATTTTTGTCTCATCAGACCACATGACCTTCTCCTATTCCTCCTCTGGATCATCCAGATGGTCATTGGCAAACTTCAGACGGGCCTAGACATGCACTGGCTTGAGCAGGGGGACCTTGCGTGCGCTGCAGGATTTTAATCCATGACGGCGTAGTGTGTTACTAATGGTTTTCTTTGAGACTGTGGTCCCTGCTCTCTTCAGGTCATTGACCAGGTCCTGCCGTGTAGTTCTGGGCTGATCCCTCACCTTCCTCATGATCATTGATGCCCCACGAGGTGAGATCTTGCATGGAGCCCCAGACCGAGGGTGATTGACCGTAATCTTGAACTTCTTCCATTTTCTAATAATTGCGCCAACAGTTGTTGCCTTCTCACCAAGCTGCTTGCCTATTGTCCTGTAGCCCATCCCAGCCTTGTGTAGGTCTACAATTTTATCCCTGATGCCCTTACAAATCTCTCTGGTCTTGGCCATTGTGGAGAGGTTGGAGTCTGTTTGATTGAGTGTGTGGACAGGTGTCTTTTATACAGGTAACAAGTTCAAACAGGTGCAGTTAATAGAGGTATTGAGTGGAGAACAGGAGGGCTTCTTAAACAAAAATTAACACGTCTGTGAGAGCCGGAATTCTTACTGGTTGGTAGGTGATCAAATACTTATGTCATGCAATAAAATGCAAATTAATTACTTAAAAATCATACATTGTGATTTTCTGGATTTTTGTTTTAGATTCCGTCTCTCACAGTTGAAGTGTACCTATGATAAAAATTGCAGACCTCTACATGCTTTGTAAGTAGGAAACACTGCCAATTTTGCAGGTTATCAAATACTTGTTCTCCCCACTGTAAATGTCTCCTCATCGAACTCCCTATAAAAATCGCCGGAATGATCCGTCCTCTACCGTGTCTCAAAGCAGATTGCGAGGCCAGAGCCGCAGAACTCACCTGAAAAGAGGGCTGCTTAGACGCCGGCTGTGTGCAGGCCACAACAAAGGCTCGGGTGGTTTCCACCCATGTTAACCTCGTTGGATAATTTATACTCTTTTTTTTTTCACAGGCGATTCTGGCTGATGACCTGTTCACATAGCTGAGAGAGGCCGAGGAGGAATATCACTTTGTCTCCAATAATACTACTAATATTTATAACTGTACCGATAAGATTGAGAGCAGATTCATCCACTGTCGCTGAACTGCGTTCAGTCAAGTTTATTGTGCAAATTTGGGCCTCCTGAGTGGTGCAGTGGTCTAAGGCACTCCATTGCAGTACTAGCTGTGGCTCTAGAGATCATGGTTCGAGTTCAGGCTCTGTTGCAGCCGGCCGCGACCAGGAGCTCTGCCATGGGGCGCCGCACAATTAATCCAGCGTCGCCCGAGTTAGGGGAGGGTTTGGCCGGCAGGGATATCCTTGTCCCATCGCGCTCTAGCGACTCCTGTGGCGGGCCAAGTTTATAGTGCAAATTTGTTACCAGACACATGTTCAAGGTGTTCTGCAAATAGAATTACAATACAGAAATGTTCTTGCTCTTTAGTGACGTTCTGCCAATCTTATGTTGGAAAGCATTATCAAGGAAATGAGTTGAATACTTTGTGGAAATTGTAACCTGTTACTTGTAACCTGTTACCTGTTACTGTTACCCGTGATTCTTCAATGGACAATAATAACGGTTAACTGTAGGACATTGTCTCTATCACAGGTCTCCAAGTTTACAGTAGGGGTATATCCTTAAAATAATTTGTGGTTGTTTATTGTACAGACTGATTGCCATGGACATGACTAATCAATTAACTAATTAAACACATCTTTATGCCTGTAATTTTCCAGTTGACATTAGCAAGGAAAAGCTATATGCTATTAATTCCCATTTCTTGCAGCTTTAACAGTATTGAGTCAAGCTACAGCTTTGTCAACTCTCCCCAAGGATTAACACAAAGAATGTTAAGGAAATGTCATGTCCATCTTCTGTCTCTTCAAATTTTACAAATACATATAACTTGGAGCTATTGTTCTTGGCCGTATATGCATAGATTGATGTGTTTAGAAAAAGTTTGTTTTTGCTTTGGTTATGTTGCACTGCAGCTATCTAGAAATGACCACATTAATTTGTGTGACTCAACTTGCTACCTAGCTTCTTAGCCTGTTAGCTAGCTAACATAGTTAGGTGCTGAAGAGAATAGTTTAGGGGATACAATTGACACATTTAACTTCTGAAATTAGCAATCAAGCTAGTTTATACAGTAACAAACAAGTTGCTAGCAAGTTATCCGGCCCACTCTGGGTCTTCCATTCCTGTGGGGGTCCTCGTGGGAGACAGTTTCATCATAGCGGTTGATGGTTTTTGCGACTGCACTTGAAGATACTTTCAAAGTTCATGAAATTTTCCGTATTGACTGACCTTCACGTCTTAAAGTAATGATGGACATTTTTCTTTGCTTATTTGAGCTATTCTTGCAGTGGTGGGCCGTCAGGGCCAGCAAGGCCTTCTCTGCTGGCCTAAACATCATCAGAATATAATTAAAAATATATATATTTTCCCACAAATATGTATTAAATTATTCCCCAGAGTAAGAGTTATACTCTTCATAGCTTTCCTCTTGGTTGCACTGCTTCTAGCCCCAGGTTGAGATTTGGAGGGCTGGTCTTTATGTTAGATCTTTTATCCAATCATATTCAGCCATCATGTGTTGCCAGGGGTCTAAAATCTGCCCTCAGGCCTTCAGAATCAACAGTGCGGGCGCTTGTAGCTTAAAGTGAATGGAAATTAAAATTTAGTGTCAACCAATCAGCTTTAGAGTTGGCTATTGTTTGCCTGCTGGCTGGCTCCAGTGTTACACAGGAGCCAGCTAGCAGGCGTAGTGCGTGCACGTGTTTTGATTGGATTACCAATATTGAGGGGCAGGTCTATGCAGAACCTCAGAACTAGGAAACTGAATTTGATAAACAAATTAATTCGCCTACTACTAAGCGTTTTTTTTTTTTTCAACCCACAATGGTGGAAGGAGGAGAAGATATCGATTTGGTCGAGGATATAATTATAACCCCATTCTCAAGACAAACTTTTCAAGAAAAGTTAGACATTGTCAGGAGAGGTCGCCCGACGCCGACGCTACAAATCCTGTCACAGGCGGGAAAGGGGTTCGTTCGCCACTTTCAAAGTTCCAACTACGAGCGCTATTAATGGCTCACAGGCACCGAGAAGCACTGCAAACTGTACTGCTGGGAATGCCTATTATTTGCAAGTGATCGATTTGGTGTTTGGAGCCACACTGGCTTTGCAAACTTGAGTTGTCTAACCAAGGCAGCAAAGAGACACCAAAGTACGGCTGGGCACTTATAAGCAATGGGGCTTTTGAAAACTTTTGGAGACACCCGAGTGGATCTACAGCTCAACGAACAAGCGCGCAGGGCAATGGAGCTGCACAATGAAAAGGTATTGTACTCTTCCCCTGCAATTCTCTGAATAAAAATGTCAATTTCAAGGTGACGCAACGCCTGGTTATACTGCGATTCTGTCTAAATGTATAGTGTCTAGAGCCATGGCATCATAATGATGGTAGTAAGAGGTGGATTAATTCGGGTGGGACTGTGTAGGACCTCACTGAAGGCCCAGGCCCACGGCACGCCACTGTATTCTTGCCATAATATGGACTTGGTCTTTTACCAAATAGGGCTATCTTCTGAAAATCCCTCCTAACTTGTCACAACACAACTGATTAGCTCAAACACATTAAGAAGGAAAGAAATTCCACAAATTAACTTTTAACAAGGCACACCTGTTAATTGAAATGCATTCCAGGTGACTACCTCATGAAGCTGGTTGAGAGAATGCCGAGAGTGTGCAAAGCTGTCATCAAGGCACAGGGTGGCTATTTGAAGAATCTCAAATATAAAATATATTTGGATTTGTTTTTTTTGGTTACTACATGATTCCATGTGTGTTATTTCATAGTTTTGATGTCTTCACTATTATTCTACAATGTAGAAAATAGGAATACTAAAGAAAAACCCTTGAATGAGTAGGTGTTATACATTTTTGACCGTTAGTGTAACCAAATAAAAAATTATAGGCAAAGAGGGAAGCGTTTCATTGCAATGGTTTCACTTTTTTTTTTGCATTCATTTGCAATTAATTTGTTTTTGTCTCTCAAAATTATTTATTTGCAATTTTATTTAGCTCTCAATACTTTTGGGTGAATGTTTTTCTGTCCATCAATTTTTTTGTGAATTTTCTCATTCAAAAGGTTTGCTTGGTATTAAAAGGACAAAAGTAATTCCATATAGGACGTCCACTGTTTGCTTGGTGCTGCCTGATATTAAATTGCATTATTTTCACCCGCTGTCTACACAACCTACCCCACAATTTCAAAGTGTATACTACATTGCTAGTGAATGATATGTCTCCTTCATGCCATTTCTGATAAAAATGTCTGAAAGCAGTGTAACTCAACCTCAGAGCAAAACCCCTGAGCAAGCCTCTTCTGTATCCCAAATCAAAATGAAATAACATTTTAATTCATCACATGCGCCAAATACAACATGCGTAGGCTTTACAGTGAAATGCTTACTTACGATCCCTTTCCCAATTATGCAGAGTTAAAAAGTATAAAAATTAGAGGAATAAAAACATATATTTTTTTAAATGATCACATAGGGTATATGGGTGCCATTTGGGACACAATCTCTGACAATCATTATGAATCTTCTGTATTATTGACAAATGCACTATGTATACCTTATGACAGTGTCGTATAGTCTAGATGCTCTGTAGTCTCTGGAAACACTTTTTCCTTAGCAAAAGTCCTGAGGTCCCACTGACCTTATGTTCACAACCTGTTGGACCTGGGTTTCGATCCGGAAACCTTCTGGTTGGTGGTCTGCTTCTCTAACCTCAACAAACTGGCTATGGGGGAGTACTGTATTGGGGAACTCATATTGGGCGCAAGGATACTCTTTCAGTGTTCCGAGCTCGACAACCTAGAGTCACTGTCTTAAGTTGTAAAATTCATTGTTTCTTGTTTTAGTCCTCTGACAATCAAGCACAGCTGGGGAACACTGTGTATAACCCATGTGTCTATTCATAACAGTCCACCCACACAAATAACCTTTTGTTAAAGGTTCCTCTTTGGGGCTTGATCCTTCATTAGAAGCCCCTCGTGCTTCAAGGAACCCAAATAATCGCTGACATCAATTTATCCACATCAGACCACTTTATTTTCGTTCCCTTGTTCTCTCACTCTTGAGTATTCGCGCCAACACTCAGAAGACCATGATCTCATTGGCTCTGAGATTTGTTATTTTTTTATTTTTTACATCGGATAGGAAATACACATTTTAACCACCCTCCACCCCACCAGGAAGTCTTTCCTTTCATCTGGTCTCTGTCCCTCCCTCTATCCCTTCGTCCCTCACCTCTGGTCAGCCCACATGCGGGCCTCGCCCCTTTAATGCCATAATCACTCCCCCTCACTGCTAGTGGGATTTACTGTTCAGTACTCTTCTCCTGGTGGTCCTCACAAGCTGCATGCTGTCAGGGGGTCCTGCTCTTGTTTTTTTTAAATATATTTTTTTACCCAAGCCCAAAGTCCCTCATTCACAGCTTGCCGACTCATAGACCCATGCGCTCCATGTGTGGTCGACGTGTGGTCAGTGTTTGGTCAATGTGCGGTCAGAGGCACACAGAGGTGGTGCAGTGTCAGCTCGCTAGTGGATAAACAGACATTGGTCTGGTGGGTTTGAGTCATCCCTTCGTATTGCTGTTTTCAACGAGAGGAGATATATTTGGGTAAAATAGGAGGTATAGAGAGGGGGGAATAGGGGAGAGAGAGTGGAAGAGGGAGGGAGTGATGAGTTAGTTATGTGACATTGGAAGAGGGAGATTGGTGAGACAGAGAGAAGGAAGAGAGGGAATGAGGGAGTGGAAGAGAGACTAAAGATGATGAGATCGAAAATGACCTTCCAGCTAGAGGATATGGCAATGGATTGGGCAAAGAGACAGAGGCAGTCCCTATCCTTTCCTATTTTCTATAGTGGAGAGAGAGTGTGATAATGCAGTCAGTCGGAGTCAAACCAATGTTTGCAGTGGTATAATCTAGAGGTCGACCGATTATGATTTTTCAACACGATTCCGATTATTGGAGGACCAAAAAAAGCCACTACCGATTTAATCAGACAATTTTATATATATATATATATATATATATATTTGTAATAATGACAATTACAACAATATTCAATGAACAGTGAACACTTATTTTAAAGTAATATAATACATACAGTTGAAGTCGGAAGTTTACATACACTTAGGTTGGAGTGACTAAAACTCGTTTTTCAACCACTCCACAAATGTCTTATTAACAAGTCGGTTAGGACATCTACTTTGTGGATATATTGAAGCAACATCTCAAGACATCAGTCAGGAAGTTAAAGCTTGGTTGCAAATAGGTATTCCAATTGGACAATGACCCCAAGCATACATCCAAAGTTGTGGCAAAATGGATAACAATGTCAAGGTATTGGAGTGGCCATCACAAAGCCCTGACCTCAATTCTATAGAAAATGTGTGGGCAGAAATAAAAAAGCATGTGCAAGCAAGGTCTACAAACCTGACTCAGTTACACCAGCCCTGTCAGGAGGAATGGACCAAAATTCACCCAACTTATTGTGGGAAGCTTGTGGAAGGCTACCCCACACGTTTGACCTAAGTTAAGCAATTTGAAGGCAATGCTACCAAATACTAATTGAGTGTATGTAAACTTCTGACCCATTGGGAATGTGATGAAAGAAATAAAAGCTGAAATAAATCATTCTCTCTACTATTATTCTGACATTTCACATTCTTAAAATAAAGTGGTGATCCTAACTAACCTAAGACAGGGAATTTTTACTAGGATTAAATGTCAGGAATTGTGAAAAACTGAGTTTAAATGTAAAGAAGGGGGGCGACATCCAGAACCTAAGCTGCCATCAAGGTTAGATGCCCACCCAGACCCTCCCATATATGTTTAGGTTTGCGGCCGGGAGTCCGCACCTTTGGGGGGGTACTGTCACTGTTATTTTTATTATTTTGGCTAGGTCAGGGTGTGACAAGGGTGATATGTGTTTTTGTACTGTCTAGGGTTTTTGTATGTTTAAGGAGTTGTTCTAGTCTAGTTTTTGTGTCTATGGTTGCCTAGATTGGTTCTCAATCAGAGGCAGCTGTTTATTGTTGTTTCTGATTGGGGACCATATTTAGGTAGCCATATTCCTTGGGTATTTCATGTGTAGTTGCCTGTTTCAACACTCGTTGTATATAGCTTTACGGTTCATTTTGTTTTGTATAGTTTTGTTCAGTGTTCGTTCTTCTCATTAAAAGAGTTATGTACTCTTATCACGCTACGCCTTGGTCTCCTCCATACAACGAACGTGACAGAATAACCCACCAAACAAGGACCAAGCAGTGTGAAAGGGAGGAACAGCGCTTGGTGGAAAAATGAACCCGGGAGAAGGATGATTGGGTGACAACCTGGGAGGAGATAGAGAGGTGGTCGATCGATCCAGGGAGAGTGCCAGAGCCCGCCTGGGATTCAGTGGAACAGTGCGAGGAGGGATACAGGAGAATGGAGGAACGGCGACGATATAAGGGTACACGGCTAGCACGGAAGCCCGAGAGGCAGCCCCAAATTGTTTTTTGGGGGGAGGCACACGAGGAGATTGGCTGAGTCAGGTAGGAGACCTGGCCAGGCCTGGCCTGGTCAGGCACCGTATTATGCAGAGATGCGCACGGTGTCTCCAGTGCGCTATTCTATCCCGGTGTGCTCTATTCCAGCTCCTCGCATTGGCCCGGGCTAGAATGGGCATCTAGCCTGGAAGGAGGGTGCCGGCTCAGCGCTCGTGGTCTCCAGTAAACCTCCTTGGACCAGGATATCCTGCGCCGGGTCTGCGTATTGTGTCTCCGGTGAGTCTGCACAGCCCAGTGCGTCCTGTGCCTGCATTTGCAGGGTGAAAATAAACATCCAGCCAGGACGGGTTGTGTCAGCTCTACACTCCAGACCTCCAGTGCGCCTCCACAGTCCAGTACATCCTGTACCTGCTCCCCGCACTCGCCATGAGGTGCATGTCCCCAGCCCGGTACCATCAGTACCGGCACCACGCACCAGGCCTACAGTGCCCGGCGACAGTACCCAGTCCAGAGCGTCCGGCGGCAGTTCACCGACCGGAACCTCCAACGACGGGCCACAGACCGGAACCTCCCACGATGGGCCACAGTCCGGAACCTCCCACGACAGGCCACAGTCCCGGGTCTCCAGCGACGGTCCCCAGCCCGGGGTCTCCAGCGACGGTGCCCAGCCCGGGGTCTCCAGCGACGGTCCCCAGCCCTCAGTGTAAAGAAGGGGGGCGGCGTCCAGAACCTAAGCCGCCACCAAGGTTAGATGCCCACCCAGACCCTCCCATATATGTTTAGGTTTGCGACCGGGAGTCTGCAAATTTGAGGGGGGGGTACTGTCACGCCCTGACCTTAGTATTCTTTGTTTTCTTTATTATTTTGGTTAGGTTAGAGTCTGACGAGGGTGATATATGTTTACCCTGTCTAGGGTTTTTGTATGTTTATGGGGTTGTTTCTAGTCTTGGTGTTTTTATGTTTATGGTTGCCTAGATTGGTTCTCAATCAGAGGCAGCTGTTTATCGTTGTCTCTGATTGGGGACCATATTTAGGTAGCCATATTCCTTGGGTATTTCGTGGGTTATTGTCTATGTGTAGTTGCCTGTGTCAGCACTCAGTTTATATAGCTTCACATTCGTTTTGTTATTTTGTAAGTTTGTTTAGTGTTTCTTCGTTTTATTTAAAGAATGTATTCAAATCACGCTGCGCCTTGGTCTCCTCCTTACAATGGACGTGACACGGAGATTGTTTGTTTGTGTGTAATGTGCATGTATTATGTTGGTGTGCGACGGGTTTTGTACCCACTTTTGTATATTTTAGTTTTTGGAGTTTTATCAGCATTTATTAAACAACTCATTTTTTACCATTTATTAAACAACTCAGTTTTTACCAAATACATTCTCCTGCGCCTGACTTCCCTTCCACCAACACGCGCCCATTACATATATGCAACACAGGACAAGCTAAGGGGCACTATTTTTATGTTTGGAAAAATAACGTTCCCAAAGTAAACAGCCTATTTCTCAGGACCAGATGCTAGAATATGCATATAATTGACAGATTATGATAGAAAACACTCTAAAGTTTCCAAAACTGTCAAAATATTGTCTGTGAGTATAACAGAACTGATTTGGTAGGCGAAACCCTGAGAAAAATCAAACCAGGAAGTGGCTTCTATTTTGAAAACTCCATGTTCCATAGCCTCCCATTGCTCCATTTAAAGGGATATCAACCAGATTCCTTTTCCTATCGCATCCTCAAGGTGTCAACAGTCTTCAGACATAGTTTCAGGCTTTTATTTTGAAGAATGAGCGTGAACGACCACATTGCGTAAGTGGATAGGTGGGGGCTCTCAGAGTGAATTGTGTGCAAAAGAGAAAGGCGGCCATTGTTACTCCCGGTCCTAGTGAAAAGCCAACTGTCCCGGTTTATCGAATAGATATTTGAAAAACACCCTGAGGATTGATTATAAAAAACGTCTGACATGTTTCTGTGGACATTATGGATATAATTTGGAATTTTTGTCTGCATTGTCGTGACCGCTCTTTCCGGTGGATTCCTGGGTATAACGCACCAAACTAACGGGGGTATTTGGATATAAAAAATATCTTCATGGAACAAAAGGAACATTTGTTTTCTAACTGGGAGTCTCATGAGTGAAAACATCCGAAGATCATCAAAGGTAAACTATTAATTTGATTGCTTTTCTGAATTTCGTGACCAAGTTACCTGATGCTAAGTGTACTTATTGTTTTGTCGAGCGATCGATAAACTTACACAAATGCTTGTATTGTTTTCGCTGTAAAGCATAATTTAAAAATCTGTGACTACAGGTGGATTAACAAAAGGCTAAGCTGTGTTTTGCTATATTGCACTTGTGATTTCATGAATATGAATATTTTCTAGTAATATTATTTGACTGTGGCGCTATGCTATTCAGCGTTGCTGATGACAATTATCCCGGATCCGGTATGGGTGGTTCAGAGAGGTAGTAATATCATCAACCATGTGTAGTTAACTAGTAATTATGTGAAGATGAATATTTTTTTATGTGGTAAGTTTAATGCTAGCTAGCACCTTACCTTGGCTCCTTGCTGCACTCGCGTAACAGGTGATCAGCCTGCCACACAGTTTCCTCATGGAATGCAATGTAATCGGCCATAATCGGCGTCCATAAATGCTGATTACCGATTGTTATGAATACTTGAAATTGGCCATAAGCAGCGGCTTAGACTGCTGGAACACCCCTGGTGACATGAGGAATATTTTAACCGGTGTACTGGTTTTTGCATCACTGATTATTTGGACTAATCACGATTTTGTGGAGGTGTACCTACATGTACACCTTTTGACTTTCGGAAAGGGGAGGGCTTAATTCGGCCCATAGACTTGGCTGAGATGATATCAGAGGAGTGGGTGTGGACTCCAAAGAGGAAGGTTCCACCACTTGCACTAGGCCAAACTGTGTCTGTCTGTCTTGTCCTGTTCCCTGACTCTCTCTGGGCCCACCGCTATTTTTAACCCTCAGAAAATCACCCTCAGCATTTTTGTACATCCCCAACCAGATGTTTAATGCTCGTCATTCACACATGTCAGGGCTTTGATGTTGTCCTTCCCACTGAGGGGAAGGGAGGGATAGGGAGAGAGTGAGCATGCCCTTGTGGTGATGATGTACTAGCTGGTGTATACACTGAGTATATAAAACATTAGGAACACCTTCCTAATATTGAGTTGCACCCCCTTTTGCCCTCAGAACAGCCTCAATTTGTTGGGACATGGACTCTAAAAGGTGTTGAAAGCGTTCCACAGGTCAACAATTCCTTCGACCCCACAGGTCAACTGCTTCCCGCAATTGTGTCAAGTTTGCTGGATGTCCTTTGGGTGGTTGACCATTCTTGATACACACGGTAAACTGTTGAGTGTGAAAAACCCAGCAGCGTTGCAGTTCTTGACACAAACCTGTGCGCCTGGCACCTACTACCATACCCCGTTCAAAGGCACTTCCATGTTTTGTCTTGCCCAACCTCTGAATGGCACACATACACAATCCATGTCTCCAATTCTCTCAAGGCATTAAAGTCCTTCTTTAAGCTGTCTCCTCACCTTAAACTTCACTGTTTGAAATGGATTTTACATGTGAAATCAATAAGGGATCATATCTTTCATCTGGTCAGTCTATGTCATGGAAAGAGCAGGTGTCCTTCATTTTTTGTATTTAGTGTAGGAGGTATAATAAGAACTGGAGCCTGCATTCAAGATGTCCGCCCGTTGTTTACAAGATAATCTACTCGCGTTCGCATATGCTGATTCATGGACCGTCTATATACGGGTTGCATCCGGTTTATTCGGACCAACATCACATGCGCATTAGCACTTGGGAGCTGCAACGACATCATCACATCATCCAAAAACTAGGCAGACGTTAGATACATTTTTAAGGTTGATATCTGTGAATGATGAAGAAAAATAATCTGCCTCCGCAACAGTTATAATTCATTGGATGTTTTGTTCACAAAGATGATGAAAAAAGTGTCTTATTAGGAATTTTCTAGTCTGACTTATCTATGTGGCTGTGAATGGAAATTGTCTTTCTGGGCTGAGCGTCAGTTGAACTGCAGTACCGAAGCAACTGTAGGAGCAGTCGAGACCATGCTTCTCGACCAGAACCCTGGTCCCTTGATATAGACGGGGAAATACACCGTCCCCCTGTCTTTTGATCTGGTGTAAGCAGAAGTCGTCTTTGTAATGTCAAACTGATTTGCTTTCATGGAGGACTGGCCTGAATTGTGAGGATGACCATGGGTGGCTTTTGACAAACAAAAAAATATTCCTCATGTCGTACTCCGGTGGAAGAAGTTTGATCCAAATTGGATGTTGATACTTTACCGTATTTATTGAATATTACATTAATCCTATAAATGTAAATTGCCAATTTTGGTGCAATCAATTATCTTAATTTCTCCAAGATGAAATTACATTTCAACAAAATAATTTCATGGGCATCAGGAATGCTAAGTTTCAGGAATGCTAATCTTACCAATTTCATAGCAATCTGAGATGGTGGGTGTCGTGGCTTGCTGAAATGACATGGGAATGCCTGTAGTAAGATGGTAAGATGCCTCTTTCTCAATTCGTCTTTCTGCGATTCCTCGCTCTTATCTCCTTGCCTCCTGTTTAACCGTATTGGAGAAGGTCCAATGTCCCTCTATGCAGAACTTCTCATCAAATGCCTTTTGTAAAGGAGGTTAGGAGAGAGGATGCAAATAATCGAGGAAAGATGAATTTAGAAAGTGCTTGTGTCAATGTCTGGACAGTCATTTCAGGCATTTCATGTTGTGGGGGTGTTTTTCGACAGTACCTACTGGAGAGCGCATTGCAGAAATGATTGGTGATTAGGCCTAGATGCAAAGTGTGGGTACCATCACTATGCCTGCCTCTCTCTCTTTCTCCCTTCCCTCTATCTCCTCTCTCTCGCCTCTTCTTTCTCTGTGTCAGTTTGCATACCTTTTATTTTGAAGAGGAGTAAATACTTATATTGGGTATACAACCTCTCTACCTTCCCCTCTCCCCCCCTTTTCTCTACTTCTTCCCTCCCCAGACCCCTATGAACCAGGCATCCACGCGTTCTCACTGCATCTTCACCATGCACGTGTGTGGCCGTGAGCCCGGCTCGGTCACCGTGCGGCGTTCCAAGCTACATCTGGTGGACCTGGCGGGCTCGGAGCGGGTGGGCAAGACAGGCGTGTGTGGGCAGCTGCTCACAGAGGCCAAGTACATCAACCTGTCACTGCACTACCTGGAGCAGGTCAGAGTTCAGAGGTCACATGGGGTTTAAATAGGGAGGGGATCTAGTACTCAAATTCCTCTTTGTCTTCCCCTTTCTTCCCTCTTTCTGAGTCAGGTCATCATTGCTCTCTCAGAGAAGAACCGCTTGCACATTCCCTACCGAAACTCCATGATGACGTCGGTGCTGCGGGACAGCCTGGGAGGGAACTGCATGACCACCATGATCGCCACTGTGTCTGTGGACAAGAGAAATGTTGATGTAAGTGTTCCCTATTCAACATGGGCCAAATCCTATAGTTTGTAACCAGCGAACATTTGGTGCAAATCACCCATTGACATTAAAGACCCAATTCTTTATTCTGAAAAGCGTCTGCACCTTTAATGCATGATTTATAGAAGTCAAACTTTTGGATTTCAAGTTAGGTTGTGGAAAAAAACATGGAAACAATTGGGTAAACGAGGGACAACAAAATGACAATGCCTTGCAACATTTACCCTGAGCTAACTCTGCAGATCGCACTACTGGGTGATTTGAAAAGTCATAGTCAATCAATCAATAATATAATAATACTTTTACCAAAAATGTTAATCTATAATTTACAATCTGTAAAAACTCTGAGAATAGAAAGATTATTTTGTGAAACATCACAGAACATTTGAAAAATATTTGGTAATAATGTAAAATGTATATTGGGTCAGAACGTTTGTGAAACCGCACAGTTAAAAAATATATGGCAACTTGAAATCAAACTGGATAGTCTTCAGAAATAGATTGGAGGGGTTGAAGGTAGCGGAAGGACAGGAGTAAAAACAAACAAAAGATAACAATTGTAAAATAGATTGTGTCCTTTAAATTTATATAGTATGCATAAGCTGGAAGTAAGTGTTGTTGTTCATTAGTTTACTCCAATTAGGGGAGGGGTGGTAGGGTTTGTGGAAAATTGTAAAGGAAAATATATTTACATTTATAAAAACCTGTTTTCGCTTGGACATTATTGGTTATTGTGTGTAGATTGCTGAAAAAATTATAATTATAATCTTATTTTAGAATAAGGCTGTAACGTAACAAAATGTGGACAAAGTCAAGGGATCTGAATATATTTCCTTTTTTTATGGGGGTTTGAAAATTATGTAGACCATTACGATGATACAAGTTACAATCAATCTACAATATTAAAGCTGAACTACCCCCCCACAAAAAAATATATATATAACAATGCTTCCATCTACAGAGCATAGTATTTATGATCTTAAATGCTGTCGCAGGGACAGTTTTTGTCTTTAGTTGGATGGGGTTAAGATCAAGTCTGTGTTAGGGAAAGCTGATCTTGAATTATTTGTTTAGTTCATTAAGGAACTGTAATTGGAAATGAGGAAATTATAGCCATCCAGATTCAACTATCTCAACTCATCTCTCTCTTTCCCCCCTCTCTTCCTATCCTCTTTCCTCCGTCTATCAGGAATCCATTTCCACATGTCGCTTTGCCCAGCGGGTCGCTCTGATCAGGAACGAGGCTCTGCTGAATGAAGAGATGGACCCTGCCCTGGTCTGTCTGTCCGTTCATCCGTCTGTCTCTCAGTATTTGTCTGGCTTTCTGTCTGTCTGTCCACCCATTCGTTAGCCTGTCTGTCACTGTTGGCCTTGTCTGTCCATACATTCTTACATTTGTCCATCCTTAAATTTGTCCTTCCTTATGTTTGTCCATCTGGTGTGTCCTCTCCTGGCCTCCGTCACCCAGGATGAGTCTTCCCCCCTTCCTCGTCTGTGTGGTATTTAGACTGTTGCACAGGGCTGTTTGTGTTCTAGCGCTGTGTGTATGCTAGAACACATTTTTCAGCCCAATACCTCAAGTCACAGCCTTTTCTTTGGATATAGCCAGTTGGAGAAGGAACATACTACCGCGTGTGTACACATTAACGCACGCACGCACACACACACACACACACACACACACACACACACACAGGCTTGCCGCTTGATGAAGATTAATTAGAGGCCATATTTTCTGGTGGTGCTGTTTCAATGACAAACAGATGTATGAAAAGAGACAATGTGTGCTCATTGATTGCTTTTCGAAAAACCTTGAGGGGATATTTTGGTGCTCCAAGTAAAAAAAAAAAAACTGCACAGAATTATATAGCAATTCAAGTCTTCTTTCTGTGGAAACAGTAGGTCAATTGGGGTACTGTGGATGATCTGTGCTCCCCCCACAACCTTTAAACTATAAGTATATTTTCAACCCTCTCTTTCTCTCATTTCCTTCTCTTCCCCCTCCTTCCCTGTTTCTCGCTCTCTATTTTGCCCCTGTGCTTAAAACAATGACGTCAATTATGCATCTTTAAATAGGCATATCTGTTGGCAGACCCAGTTGTCTCTTCATAGGCGTCTGCACCCTGCCTAAAGGACAAACCTGGAGGAAACACTGACCATGATATCCCCTCCTGTATGCTATGAGGATATAGTTGTGTGTATTATTGTACAGGGCTTGGCTGGTATTACCAAACCCTGCAGAGGTATTTTTAAGAGAGTCTGCGGCTGTCCGTTAATTGAACTGGTGTCTGGGCTGGCTGGTTTAAGTTGAGTAGTAGCTGCTCTTTCAGCTCTGGGTAGTAGTGTACTACTCTGCAGGTCTTTTCTCCAGAGAAAGCTTTCTCACTCACTCACTGGAAACACTCACTCACTGGACAGACTCCGTTACTATGCTCCGTTACTCACTTACTGGACACACTCATTCACTCACTGGACTCACTCACTCACTCACTGGAATCACTCACTCACTCACTCACTCACTCACTCACTCACTCACTCAAACACTCACTCACTCACTCACTCACTCACTCACCACTCACTCACTCACTCACTCACTCACTCACTCACTCACTTACTCACTCACTCACACACTGGACTCACTCACTCACTGTACACACTCACTCACTCACACACTGGACTCACTCACTCACTCACTCACTGGACACACTCACTCACGGGACTCACGTATGACTTCCGGCGGCGACAGAGATGGCCGCCTCGCTTCGCGTTCCTAGGAAACTATGCAGTTTTTTGTTTTTTTACGTGTTATTTCTTACACTAGTACCCCAGGTCATCTTAGGTTTCATTACATACAGCCGAGAAGAACTACTGAATATAAGATCAGCGTCAACTCACCATCAGTACGACCAAGAATATGTTTTTCGCGACGCGGATCCTGTGTTCTGCCTTACAACCAGGACAACGGAGTGGATTACATGCAGCGACCCAAAAAAACGACTCAGAAAAAGAGGGAAACGAAGCGGTCTTCTGGTCAGACTCCGGAGACGGGCACATCGTGCACCACTCCCTAGCATTCTTCTTGCCAATGTCCAGTCTCTTGACAACAAGGTTGATGAAATCCGAGCAAGGGTAGCATTCCAGAGGGACATCAGAGACTGTAACGTTCTATGCTTCACGGAAACATGGCTAACTGGAGAGACGCTATCCGAAGCGGTGCAGCCAGCGGGTTTCTCCACGCATCGCGCTGACAGAAACAAACATCTTTCTGGTAAGAAGAGGGGCGGGGGCGTATGCCTCATGGCCAACGTGACATGGTGTGATGAAAGAAACATACAGGAACTCAAATCCTTCTGTTCACCTGATTTAGAATTCCTCACAATCAAATGTAGACCGCATTATCTACCAAGAGAATTCTCTTCGATTATAATCACAGCCGTATATATCCCCCAAGCAGACACATCGATGGCTCTGAACGAACTTTATTTAACTCTCTGCAAACTGGAAACGATTTATCCGGAGGCTGCATTCATTGTAGCTGGGGATTTTAACAAGGCTAATCTGAAAACAAGACTCCCTAAATTTTATCAGCATATCGATTGCGCAACCAGGGGTGGAAAGACCCTGGATCATTGTTACTCTAACTTCCGCGACGCATGTAAGGCCCTGCCCCGCCCCCTTTCGGAAAAGCTGACCACGACTCCATTTTGTTGATCCCTGCCTACAGACAGAAACTAAAACAAGAGGCTCCCACGCTGAGGTCTGTCCAACGCTGGTCCGACCAAGCTGACTCCACACTCCAAGACTGCTTCCATCACGTGGACTGGGAGATGTTTCGTATTGCGTCAGACAACAACATTGACGAATACGCTGATTCGGTGTGCGAGTTCATTAGAACGTGCGTTGAAGATGTCGTTCCCATAGCAACGATTAAAACATTCCCTAACCAGAAACCGTGGATTGATGGCAGCACTCGTGTGAAACTGAAGGTGCGAACCACTGCTTTTAATCAGGGCAAGGTGTCTGGTAACATGACTGAATACAAACAGTGCAGCTATTCCCTCCGCAAGGCTATCAAACAAGCTAAGCGCCAGTACAGAGACAAAGTAGAATCTCAATTCAACGGCTCAGACACAAGAGGCATGTGGCAGGGTCTACAGTCAATCACGGACTACAGGAAGAAACCCAGCCCAGTCACGGACCAGGATGTCTTGCTCCCAGGCAGACTAAATAACTTTTTGCCCGCTTTGAGGACAATACAGTGCCACCGACACGGCCTGCAACGAAAACATGCGGTCTCTCCTTCACTGCAGCCGAAGTGAGTAAGACATTTAAACGTGTTAACCCTCGCAAGGCTGCAGGCCCAGACGGCATCCCCAGCCGCGCCCTCAGAGCATGCGCAGACCAGCTGGCCGGTGTGTTTACGGACATATTCAATCAATCCCTATACCAGTCTGCTGTTCCCACATGCTTCATTAGGGCCACCATTGTTCCTGTTCCCAAGAAAGCTAAGGTAACTGAGCTAAACGACTACCGCCCCGTAGCACTCACATCCGTCATCATGAAGTGCTTTGAGAGACTAGTCAAGGACCATATCACCTCCACCCTACCTGACACCCTAGACCCACTCCAATTTGCTTACCGCCCAAATAGGTCCACAGACGATGCAATCTCAACCACACTGCACACTGCCCTAACCCATCTGGACAAGAGGAATACCTATGTGAGAATGCTGTTCATCGACTACAGCTCGGCATTCAACACCATAGTACCCTCCAAGCTCGTCATCAAGCTCGAGACCCTGGGTCTCGACCCCGCCCTGTGCAACTGGGTACTGGACTTCCTGACGGGCCGCCCCCAGGTGGTGAGGGTAGGCAACAACATCTCCTCCCCGCTGATCCTCAACACTGGGGCCCCACAAGGGTGCATTCTGAGCCCTCTCCTGTACTCCTGTTCACCCACGACTGCGTGGCCACGCACGCCTCTAACTCAATCATCAAGTTTGCGGACGACACAACAGTGGTAGGCTTGATTACCAACAACGACGAGACGGCCTACAGGGAGGAGGTGAGGGCCCTCGGAGTGTGGTGTCAGGAAAATAACCTCACACTCAACGTCAACAAAACTAAGGAGATGATTGTGGACTTCAGGAAACAGCAGAGGGAACACCCCCCCATCCACATCGATGGAACAGTAGTGGAGAGGGTAGCAAGTTTTAAGTTCCTCGGCATACACATCACAGACAAACTGAATTGGTCCACTCACACAGACAGCATCGTGAGGAAGGCGCAGCAGCGCCTCTTCAACCTCAGGAGGCTGAAGAAATTCGGCTTGTCACCAAAAGCACTCACAAACTTCTACAGATGCACAATCGAGAGCATCCTGGCGGGCTGTATCACCGCCTGGTATGGCAACTGCACCGCCCTCAACCGTAAGGCTCTCCAGAGGGTAGTGAGGTCTGCACAACGCATCACCGGGGCAAACTACCTGCCCTCCAGGACACCTACACCACCCGATGCTACAGGAAGGCCATAAAGATCATCAAGGACATCAACCACCCGAGCCACTGCCTGTTCACCCCGCTGTCATCCAGAAGGCGAGGTCAGTACAGGTGCATCAAAGCTGGGACCGAGAGACTGAAAAACAGCTTCTATCTCAAGGCCATCAGACTGTTAAACAGCCACCACTAACATTGAGTGGCTACTGCCAACACACTGTCGATGACACTGACTCTACTCCAGCCACTTTAATAATGGGAATTGATGGGAAATGATGTAAATATATCACTAGCCACTTTAAACAATGCTACCTTATATAATGTCACTTACCCTACATTATTCATCTCATATGCATACGTAGATACTGTACTCTATATCATCGACTGCATTCTTATGTAATACATGTATCACTAGCCACTTTAACTATGCCACTTGGTTTACATACTCATCTCATATGTATATACTGTACTCGATATCATCTACTGTATCTTGTCTATGCTGCTCTGTACCATCACTCATTCATATATCCTTATGTACATATTCTTTATCCCCTTACACTGTGTATAAGACAGTAGTTTTTTGGAATTGTTAGTTAGATTACTTGTTCGTTATTACTGCATTGTCGGAACTAGAAGCACAAGCATTTCGCTACACTCGCATTAACATCTGCTAACCATGTGTATGTGACAAATAAAATTTGATTTGATTTGATTTGACTCACTCACTCACTCACGGGACACACTCACTTACTGGACACACTCACTCATTCACCGGACACACTCACTCACTCACTCACTCACTCACTGGACACAGTCACTCACTGGACACATTCACACACTCACTGGACTCACTCACTCACTGGACTCACTCACTCACTCACTGGATTCACTCACTCACTGGACACACTCACTCACTGGACACACTCTCTCACTCACTCACTCACTCACTCACTCACTCACTCACTCACTTACTCACTCACACACTGGACACACTCACTCACTCACTCACTGGACACACTCACTCACTCACTCACTCACTGGACACACTCACTCACTCATTCACTGGACACACTCATTCACTGGACACACTCATTCACTGGACACACTCATTCACTGGACACACTCACTCACTCACACTGGACTCACTCACTCACTCACTCACTGGACACACTCAAATCAAATCAAATCAGGGACTCACTCACTTACTCACTTACTGGACACACTCACTCACTCACTGGACACACACTCACTCACTCACTCACTGGACACACACTCACTCACTCACTGGACACTCACTCACTCACTCACTGTACACACACACACACACACACACACACACACACACACACACACACACACACACAGGGGACACACACAGTGGTGAAATAAAGGTTGTAGTGGATTTTGCCTTGCAGATGATCAGAATGTTGTAATTTGTGTTGGTTTAGAGCTACCTTTTTGGCCCTACTCTGTCCCTGCAGACACGTTGCAAGTTGGACTCTCCTATCTGTTAAGTGCAGTTATACATTGTGTGGAACAACCTGCTTTTGTACAGTTGACAGTTTTGTACAGTTCAATGTATTTTAGTGAAGGGGAGGAACCCAGGATTTACTAGGGGATAATTGAAAGGCACACATTTTGGTGTTGGAAATGGTGGGCTGCGAGTTGGAGAAAGCAGGACAGTTTAGACAGTAACTTTGGCAACCCAAAACCAAATCTTATGTAAGTGATATTTGGACTAATGATCCTCTTTGGTTGCAGATAAGTCCATTCCCCCATCGTGCTGACTGGTGAGAGCCAAGAATAGTCTGGTCCACATTGAGAATTAAGTTAAGGTTAAGTTAATGCCTTCAGAAATTATTCATACCCCTTGACTTATTCCACATTTAGTTGTGTTATAGCATGAATTCAAAATGGATACAAAATGTTTTTTACATCTCACCCATCAACACAAAATACCCCATCATGACATGTTTATATAATTTTTTGCCAATGTATTGAAAATAAAATACAGAAATTTACTGTAATGTACATAAGTATTCACACACCTTAGTCAATACATGTTAGAATCACCTTTTGGATTCGATTACAGCTGTGAGTCTTTCTGGATAAGAGCTTTTCATACCTGGATTGTGCAATATTTGCCCATTATTATGTTCAAAATTCCTCAAGTTCTGTCATATTGGTTGTTGATCATTGCTAGAAAACCATTTTCAGGTCTTGCCATAGATTTTCAAGACAATGTAGGTCTAAACTGTAACTAGGCTGCTCAGAAACATTCAATGTCATCTTGGTAAGCAACTCGTGTATATTTGGCCTTGTGTTTTAGGTTAAGGTGAATTAATCTCCCAATGTCTGTTGGAAAACAGACTGAACCAGGTTTTCCTCTAGGATTTTGCCTGTGCATAGCTCCATTCCATTTCTTTTTCATCCTGAAAACTTTCCAGTTAACGATTACAAGCATAACATGATACAGCCACCACTATGCTTGAAAATATGGAGAGTTGCAGTCAGTAATGTGTGGTATTGGATTTGCTCCAAACATAACAATTTCTATTAAGGAGAAAAAATGCTCTGCCATATTTTTTGCCCTCTGTAATGGGACTTTTTTTTAAGTCACCATTGGCCTCATGGTGAAATCCCTGAGCGGTGTCCTTCCTCTCCGGCAACTGAGTTAGCAAGGACGCCTGTATCTTTGTTGTGACTGGGTGTTGTCATACACCATCCAAGTATAATTAATAACTTGCTCAAAGGGATATGATAGGTCTTGTGTTTTTTTGTTTTTTTCCCATCTACCAATAGGTGCCCATCTTTGCGAGGCATTGGTAAACCTCCCTGGTCTTGCTGATTTAATCTGTGATTGAAATTCACTGATCGGCTGGTGGACCTAACAGTATGTGTGGGGTACAAAGATAGGTAGTCATTCAAAAATCATGTCAAACACTATTATTGCACACCGAGTGAGTCCATGCAACTTAGAATGTGAATTAAATACATTTTTACTCCTGAACTTATTTAGGCTTGCCATAACCAAAGGGTTGAATACTTATTGACTCAAAACATTACATTTTTTATTGATTTGTAAACATTTCAAAAAACTTCATTCCACTTTGACATTATAGGATACTGTGTGTAGACCAGTGACACAAAATCTCAATTTAATCCATTTTAAATTCAAGTTTGTGACGCAACAACATCTGACAAAAGTCACGGTGCGTTGTGGACATGATGTCGTCGATGCACTTATTAATGAAGCTGGTGACTGATGTGGTTAACTCCTCAATGCCATCGGATGAATCCCAGAACATATTTCAGTCTGTCTATTTCAGAAACAGTCCTGTAGCTTAGCATCTGCTTCATCTGACCACTTCCGTATTGAGCATGTCACTGGTACTTCCTCTTGGAATTGTTGCTTGTACGGCCTCCCGAATGGTGCAGTGATCTAAGGCACTGCATCGCAGTTGCTAGCTGTGCCACGAGAAATCCAGGTTCAAGTCCAGGCTCTGTCACAGAATAGAAAGAGGAGTGGGAGGCCCCGGTGCTCAACTGAGCACGAGGACAAGTATATTAGTGTCTAGTTTGAAAAACTCACAAGTCCTCAACTGGCAGCTTCATTAAATAGTACCCGCAAAACACCAGTCTCAACGTCAACAGTGAAGATAAGATTGTCGTTTATCTTTGCTTATTTGAGTTGATCTTGCCATAATGAAAACTTGGGCTCCCGAGTGGCGCAGCGGTCTAAGGCATCACTGGGTCGAATCTGACACCCTTGTTCAAATCCAGGCTGTATCACAACTGGCTGTGATTGGGAGTCCCATAGGACGGCTCACAATTGGCCCAGCATCGTCTGGGTTTGATCGGTGTAGGCTGTCATTGTAAATAATAATTTCTTCTTAACTGACTTGCCTAGTTAAATAAAGGTGAAATAAAATAAAATATGGACTTGGTCTTTTACCAAATAGGGCTATCTTCTGTATACTCCCCTACCTTTCCTTAAGAAAGGTAGGCACACCTGTTAATTGAAATGCATTCCCAGTGACTACCTCATGAAGCTGGTTGAGAGAATGCCAAGAGTGTGCAAAGCTGTCATCAATGCAAAGGGCTACTTTGAAGAATCTCAAATATAACATATATTTAACACTTTTTTTGGTTACTACATGATTCCATATGTGTTATTTCATAGTTTTGATGTCTTCACTATTATTCTACAATATGTAAAATAGTTAAAAGAAATCGAAAACTTTCGAACGGTAGTCTGTAAATGTGATGATGTAATCTTTCACAGTGAAACTGATGTTAGGATCTCCAGTCCTGCCATTGGTCAATTGACAGGTCTTAATCCTACATGGCTCCTTGTTAACCAGCAAGTGAATAGACCACTTATCCAAAAAGAGCTGGGGGAAAGTTGGAGAGGAATTGGTATAGGGGAGGTGAGGTACTTGTTGAACGGTCTTTTCATTCCCCGTATACAGTAAATCGCCACCATAAGCCTTTGCAAGTGTTAAATCTGCATAAATATTGTTGATTTGCTGTTACCTTGAGACAAGATTGCCCATCTCTAGACCCTTTGTAAATGGGGGGGTGTGTGTCTGGAATTGTAGCTGTCGCATGGTTGTGAGTCTGGGTGGTAGATGTAAATGAGGAGAAAGGGGGTGACATGTTAAAGTGGATATTGTCTGTCAACACCTATTGAAAAGCTGGTATGGTATGTCTTTGGCATAAAAATGGGTGTAATTGTCCCACTGAAAAGGAAAACTATCCCTTAGGTATTCCGAAGACTGAGACAGGGTTTCCTCTAACATTTTATTTTGGGTTTGATCCTGACAACTCCCCAGTCCCTGCCGG
Organism: Oncorhynchus tshawytscha; assembly: GCF_018296145.1. Lineage (NCBI taxonomy): Eukaryota > Metazoa > Chordata > Actinopteri > Salmoniformes > Salmonidae > Oncorhynchus > Oncorhynchus tshawytscha. The sequence goes on along the minus strand of NC_056440.1, from coordinate 49,611,893 downwards.
TGACACGCATACCCAGAACATGATGCTGCCACCACAATAATTGAAAGTGTTTCACAACATTGCATTCACTCCACATTACTGACCTGTATGACAAAGTGAAAATAATGAAGCCTGGTTTAAAAAGTCCACTCCAATTCATCCGTTCTGTTTGCAACAAGGCCATTAGGCAATACTGTAAGACAACACAACAGATACAGTGCCTTGCGAAAGTATTCGGCCCCCTTGAACTTTGCGACCTTTTGCCACATTTCAGGCTTCAAACATAAAGATATAAAACTGTATTTTTTTGTGAAGAATCAACAACAAGTGGGACACAATCATGAAGTGGAACGACATTTATTGGATATTTCAAACTTTTTTAACAAATCAAAAACTGAAAAATTGGGCGTGCAAAATTATTCAGCCCCCTTAAGTTAATACTTTGTAGCGCCACCTTTTGCTGCGATTACAGCTGTAAGTCGCTTGGGGTATGTCTCTATCAGTTTTGCACATCGAGAGACTGACATTTTTTCCCATTCCTCCTTGCAAAACAGCTCGAGCTCAGTGAGGTTGGATGGAGAGCATTTGTGAACAGCAGTTTTCAGTTCTTTCCACAGATTCTCGATTGGATTCAGGTCTGGACTTTGACTTGGCCATTCTTATGTTTTGGATCAATGTCTTGTTGGAAGACAAATCTCCGTCCCGGTCTCAGGTCTTTTGCAGACTCCATCAGGTGTTCTTCCAGAATGGTCCTGTATTTGGCTCCATCCATCTTCCCATCAATTTGAACCATCTTCCCTGTCCCTGCTGAAGAAAAGCAGGCCCAAACCATGATGCTGCCACCACCATGTTTGACAGTGGGGATGGTGTGTTCAGGGTGATGAGCTGTGTTGCTTTTACGCCAAACATAATGTTTTGCATTGTTGCCAAAAAGTTCAATTTTGGTTTCATCTGACCAGAGCACCTTCTTCCACATGTTTGGTGTGTCTCCCAGGTGGCTTGTGGCAAACTTTAAACAACACTTTTTATGGATATCTTTAAGAAATGGCTTTCTTCTTGCCACTCTTCCATAAAGGCCAGATTTGTACAATATACGACTGATTGTTGTCCTATGGACAGAGTCTCCCACCTCAGCTGTAGATCTCTGCAGTTCATCCAGAGTGATCATGGGCCTCTTGGCTGCATCTCTGATCAGTCTTCTCCTTGTATGAGCTGAAAGTTTAGAGGGACGGCCAGGTCTTGGTAGATTTGCAGTGGTCTGATACTCCTTCCATTTCAATATTATCGCTTGCACAGTGCTCCTTGGGATGTTTAATGCTTGGGAAATCTTTTTGTATCCAAATCCGGCTTTAAACTTCTTCACAACAGTATCTCGGACCTGCCTGGTGTGTTCCTTGTTCTTCATGATGCTCTCTGCGCTTTTAACGGACCTCTGAGACTATCACAGTGCAGGTGCATTTATACGGAGACTTGATTACACACAGGTGGATTGTATTTATCATCATTAGTCATTTAGGTCAACATTGGATCATTCAGAGATCCTCACTGGACTTCTGGAGAGAGTTTGCTGCACTGAAAGTAAAGGGGCTGAATAAGTTCAAGGGGGCCGAATACTTTCGCAAGGCACTGTATATTTTATTTTTGGCCTAAATTAAAAGCTACATGATTGGGTCAAATCCAATACAACACAATACATAGTGAAACCCTCTGTATTTTCATGTATTCTAGTGGCAGATTCATGCCATGTGTATGCATGTCACTGGCAAGGACTGAGGAGTTTATCAGGATCAAAATAAAAGACTGAAATGAGCAAAGCCTAGACAAAAAGCAGAGGGAAACCCTCTTCAGTCTTCTGAAAATCTAACCCTGGGATAGTTTTATTTTTCAGCGGGACAATTACAAAATGTTTTATGTCAAAGACACACCTGAATGGCTTTCCAAGAGGTGTTGAGTATTTCTGAGTGGTCCAGCCTCTGTCCTCACTTACATTTGCTTCATAATTTTAGACAAAGTTTGAATATTGCTGTCCATCAATGGCTCCCATCCAGATGTACTGAGCTTGAGCAAGTTTGACAAAAACAATAGATAAATCTTGTCCTAAGAGTTGTGCAAAGTTAAAACTCACAAAAGTGTTTGCCTCTTAGATTTTGACCTTTTCACTTTTCTAACTCTGTTTCCACATTATTCCCAATTCCATCCCTGGTTATAAAGCTATGTATTTTATCGATATACATATGAGATGTGCGTTATTGGTTCTTCATGAGAGAGGATTGTGTCCAAGACAGTTTTCCCCTCTGTGGTGGTCACTCAAGTTCCTTTTTATCATAGTTTACCTATCAGCAGTCAGGCAGTAGCAGCATTCCGTTCCCCTCCCCCTGTCTGACCAGAGAGGGGTGATTTGCACATACCCATAACTCAAACAACCAGCCCTGCTACCAGACCTGTGTTCAAACACTACTTGAAATAATTTCAACTACTTGAAATGGTTTTGATTGAGCTATTCTGTTGCAATGAAATCAATAGAATACTCACAAAACTGCAAACCCTGCCCATCTGGCACACGAGGGAGGCTAAAATATAATCTACAAGTATTTGAAAGATGCAAAGTAGTATTTGAACCCAGGTCTGCCTGCTACAGTCAGCCAGAGAGAGAGAGAGACATGTTTGGGAAATGGGTGTTAAAAATTCCTGAAGTTCCCATCGTCTCACCATCATTAAAGAAGGGAGGGGAAACGGACGATAAGTGCTTGTTGGTAATGGATTCCAGGGTCATATTCATTATTGAACACGTAGCAAAAAAGTTTGTTTTTGTTTTCCAAGTTCAGGAAGTCCTTCTCCGTTTCTGTCCGTTTTTCCATTTTGTGTTTAGCGAACACGATCCAGTACAGGGCAGCGAAGGACATACTCAGCGTCATTGTCTGAAGGGTGGTGTTCAGTAGGCACAAAACTGAGTGAAACATGCCAGTCTGTTTGAAAGTGTTCCCATAATAGCACCTTACAGGGAATTTTGGGGGTGTAGCCCAACATGTAGCCATTACACCAAGAGGCTCGGACCCCGGTTGAGGTCACTAGTTGTTGTACTAAGGTCACTACAATACTGTGATTTGATCAAATATTATCCCATAGGCCTATCACAAATAACACATAGATGTATAAGTACAGTTGTGGCCAAAAGTGTTGAGAATTACACAAATATTGATTTTCACAAAGTCTGCTGCCTCAGTTTGTATGATGGCAATTTGCATATACTCCAGAATGTTATGAAGAGTGATCAGATGAATTGCAATTAATTGCAAAGTCCCTCTTTGCCATGCAAATTAACTGATTCCCCCCAAAAACATTTCTAATGCATTTCAGCCCTGCCACAAATCAAAATCAAATGTATTTATATAGCCCTTCGTACATCAGCTGATATCTCAAAGTGCTGTACAGAAACGCAGCCTAAAACCCCAAACAGCAAGCAATGCAGGTGTAGAAGCATGGTGGCTAGGAAAAACTCCCTAGAAAGGCCAAAACCTAGGAAACCTAGAGAGGAACCAGGCTATGAGGGGTGGCCAGTCCTCTTCTGGCTTTGCCGGGTGGAGATTATAACAGAACATGGCCAAGATGTTCAAATGTTCATAAATGACCAGCATGGTCAAATAATAATAATCACAGGCAGAACAGTTGAAACTGGAGTAGCAGCACGGCCAGGTGGACTGGGGACAGCAAGGATTCATCATGCCAGGTAGTCCTGAGGCATGGTCCTAGGGCTCAGGTCCTCAGAGAGAAAGAGAAAGAAAGAAAGAGAGAAAGAGCGAATTATAGAGAGCATACTTACTGTAATTTCCGGACTATAAGCCGCTACTTTTTTCCCACGCTTTGAACCTCGCGGTTTATACAATGCCGCGGCTAATTTATGGATTTTTCCCGCTTTCACAAGATTCATGCCGCCAAAAAACTGAGCACCGTCACATAATGTGAATGTAAATCGAGCTCGCTCAAACTTCCCATCATTCTGATTACGGTAGTCATTTTGTCACCCTCATCATGGCAAAGACACGGAGAAATGCATATGATGCAGCTTTCAAATTGAAGGCGATCGATCTGGCTGTTGGAAAAGGATATAGAGCTGCTGACAGTGTGGAGCATTGTCAAAAAATCCACTATCATCAACGGGTTTCGAAAGGCTGGACTGCTGCGTGTTGAAGAGGGCAGCGATCCAACATCGGATGAAGCAATTCTGAGGCTATTCAACTCCGACACCGAAGGAGATGACTTCAGTGGTTTCAGTGCACAGGAGGAGGAAGATAGTGACCAATGACTTTCTTGGTAGGCTACTGTTTACTGTATTTTTTTACATTTTTGTTACAAGCCGTGTTTCGTTAAAGCCTATTTTTGTTACAAGCCGTGTTTCGTTTAAAAGCCTAGTTATTTTTGTTACAAGCCGTGTTTTGTTTAAAGGCTGTGTAAAGTTCCTTTGTTTCAATGTACCGGTAGGCATCTGCGGCTTATAGACGTGCGGCTTATTTATGTACAAAATACATATATTTTTTTAATTAAATGGGTGCGGTTTATATTCAGGTGCGCTTAATAGTCCAGAAATTACGCTGAATTCACACAGGACACCGGATAAGACAGGAGAAGTACTCCAGATATAACAAACTGACCCTAGCCCCCCGAAACATAAACTACTGCAGCATAAATACTGGCGGTTGAGACAGGAGGGGTCAGGAGACACTGTGGCCCCATCCGATGATACCCCCGCACAGGGCCAAACAGGAAGGATATAACCCCATCCACTTTGCCAAAGCACAGCCCCCACACCACTAGAGGGATATCTTCAACCACCAACTTACCATCCTTAGACAAGGCAGAATATAGCCCACAAAGATCACCGCCACGGTACAACCCAAGGGGGGTCGCCAACCCAGACAGGAAGATCACATCAGTGACTCAACCCACTCAAGTGACGCACCCCTCCTAGGGACGGCATGAAAGAGCACCAGTAAGCCAGTGACTCAGCCCCTGTAATAGGGTTAGAGGCAGAGAATCCAAGTGGAAAGAGGGGAACTGGCCAGGCAGAGACAGCAAGGGCGGCTCGTTGCTCCAGAGCCTTTCCGTTCACCTTCACACTCCTGGGCCAGACTACACTCAATCATATGACCCACTGAAGAGATGAGCCTTCAGTAAAGACTTAAAGGTTGAGACTGAGTTTGCGTCTCTCACATGGGTAGGCAGACCATTCCATAAAAATGGAGCTCTATAGGAGAAAGCCCTGCCTCCAGGTGTTTGCTTAGAAATTCTAAGGACAATTAGGAGGCCTGCGTCTTGTGACCCTAGTGTACGTGTAGGTATGTACGGCAGGACCAAATTAGAGAGATAGGAGCAAGCCCATGTAATGTTTTGTAGGTTAGCAAGTAAAAACCTTGAAATCAGCCCTTGCCTTGACAGGAAGCTAGTGTCGGGAGGCTAGCATGGGAGTAACATGAGGACCAGCTGACATCATGTACAGTGCCCTAAACATTTCACCTAACCTTACACCTGAGTAACTGTCACCGAAGTTACTTTCTGGCCACTTGTGTGCAATTTATGTATAACACTTTTAGGCTGAGTGCATCAAGTTTCAAAGAGTGTTTGCATGACAATAGCCTTCTGTTGCACCAGCCTGACCTAGTGATCTGTAGCTATGTGCTGACATCATGGATGACATGGCCTCGGCCAGGCTTTATTCTGGGCCTATGGGAGACGATTTTGGCCTTGCGGTAGCAGCGTGGGTTCAGGCTCCGAAATAGAACCAAACCAATCCCAGTGACCAATGACCAGTGGTCAAGCTTTGAGGGCACAGCTGGGAATATCACATAAGCTTAATGGGTAAAAAGAGATTGGGAGCGGCTTTTGGTTCTCTTGTCACTTTGTCTGACCGTCTGGTTTCCTCAGGCTTTTGTAAGATGTCATACTGCTTTATTAAGGTCTGTTCATCTGACCTTTGCCCTTCACTTGACTTTCAATGACCCTAGGCTTCTGACAACTGTCAAGAGCAGTTGCAAAATTGGCAAATAGTTGTTGCTCTTGATTGTGTTTCTCTACTGCTGCTGGAATAGTTAGTGTCTGAATCTGCCTTGTGATTTGGGTCACACTTTGTTTGGATAGTCTGTAGAGCAATTCAGGCTATCTGTTGATAAGCAACTGCTTACTAAGGTTAGGGTCATGTTTAGAATTAGGGTTTATTTATTTATAAATATATTTTTAAATGTAACCTTTTATTTAACTAGGCACTAAAGAACAAATTGTTATTTACAATGACGACCAAAACCGGCCAAACCCGGACGACGCTGGGCCAACTGTGCGCCGCGCTATGGATAGCTAAGGTTAGGGTAAGTAGATAGTTGAAGTCTGTAGAGCATCTACAGATGGACTATCCAAATAAAGTGTTACCGTGATTTGTCCCCAAAGACTGGTCACACGCACACACCCGCCCACCCATCCGCTGGAGATTACACTGTCTAGATATTTTTGCTTAGCATCAAAGTTGAAGTCATGTCTAGCCAGGTCATCCCTGACCCTTAATAACCTCTTAGCCCCTGCAATAGACCAGACACTTCAGGAGATTTATCCCTCAGGTTGCCCTAATGTGGAGGCCGGGGCTGAAGCACAGATGGGAACAGACAGTAGAGAGAGAATAGTAATAAATGAGGAATGCCCTCCATGTGTTTCAACAAAATAGTGCTGAGCGATTAGTGATTTTTTTGGTCTGTTTGGTTTCAGTTTGATTATTGAAAAAATTATTGTTTCGAATTATACATTTATAATTGTTTCGATTATACATTTTTTTTTACACTAAATGCACATATTGGGGGCAAACGACCTGCCCTCCAGGACACCTACAGCACCCGACGTCACAGGAAGGTCAAAAATATCATCAAGGACAACAACCACCCAAGCCACTTTCTGTTCATCTCGCTACATAACCCTACACCTTAGAGGCTGCTACCCCATATACATAGACTTGAAATCACTGGCCACTTTAATAATGGAACACTAGTCACTTTAATAATGTTTATATATTTTTGCTTTACTCATCTCATATGTATAAAATGTTTTCTATTCTACTGTATTTAGTCTATGCCACTCTGACATTGCTCATCCTAATATTTATATATTCCTCAATTCTATTCTTTCACTTTTAGGTTGTGTGTATTGTTGTGAATTGTTAGATATTACTGCACTGTTGTAGCTAGAAACACAAACATTTCACAATAACATCTGCTAAACATGTGTATGTGACAAATACAATTTGATTTGATGCATTATGTGGGTTGAATGCTGTAACAACACAGAATAAAACCACTTATAAAAGTCCCATGATGTTAGTGACTGCCCATTACTGCTTAACACTTATTAAAAATCATTTATTCACATTACTTTCATGAAATATTTCAGTTGTGTATATATTACATTTGTTTTATTTGATGACTTTATTTGAATTCCAAGTCATGTCATCTCTATAAAGCTGTTGCCTATGCTGTTTTTTAAAAATGTATTACTGAAATATAGCTAATCAAGCCAAACATGCAGCCTTTGCTATCACAGCTAGTGCAAATTTCAGGGAATTAGGTAATGCAACAGGAAGTAGATTCCACTCTATCCTTTTTGTTTTCTGCATTTTGTGACGTCTGAAAAATATTGTGGATACGTTTAAAGATTTTAATCAGTGTTTACATTATATTTATCCCATTTTCAGTTGTAACAATTAGACTAGGAAAAGTCCTGTTCTTTTGCAAATGAGTGAAGTCTGGTCCAAAAGGTGGTTAGAGAAGTCATGTCTCTACATAGCAATAGATTTGGCCTTTTATATTTAGTATGTGTCTCAAATGACACCCTATTCTCTATTCTCTTGTGCAGTACTTTTTTTTACAAAATCCTTGTGGGCCCTGGTCCAAAGTAGTGCACTATAAAGGGATTAGGATGCCATTTGGGACGTACACGTATAGTACCAGCCCAGTCAGTGCTTCCTGAAGGCAAGCGGCACATAAGCGCTGTCCCAAATGGCACCCTATTCCCAACATAGTGCACTACTTTTGATAAGAGTCCTATGGGCCCTGGTCAAAAGTGGTGCACTATATAGGGAACAGGGTGCCATTTGGGTCATAACCATAAGCTCCGCAGGCTTTGACCAAACGCGTGCAGACAGAAACAGGAGATTTTATGTGTTGTCTTTTTCCCGTAATAGGTTAATGCTATTTTATGTTTTGGTGAGGTATCACAGCTTCCTGTGCTTTCTCGCTAGAACATCCAGTTGTCTGGAACTGGTTAGACTGTCCTTAAATAACATGTCACCACAAGTTCATTTTTAAGTTTATTCTGTCATCAATTGGCAGTGGCAAAATGTTGTGTGTGTATGGGCCAACGTGGCTCTATTTCTAAGTGGGTGAATGAGCTATCTCCTGCTCTGACAAAACTTGTGTGTGCATGTTCTCCTGCTGACCAGTGTGTGTGTGTGTGTGTGTTCTTTTGTGTCTTCCAGCTAATTGTGAGTCTGAAGAGGGAGATCCAGTGCCTGAAGGAAGAGCTCTCTATGGTGACCGGGGAGAAAAGAGAGGACCAGCTAACTCAAGAGGAGATTCATAAGTACGCTCCATTCATATTTGCCTAGAGTCAATTATATGTCATTCAAATCCACTGAATGAAAGCCTCATAGACTAAAATCATAGGCTGCCTCCCAAATTGCACTGTATTACCTTTATAGGACCCATAAGGCAAAATAAATGCACTATATAGGCAGGGCTCTCCCACTCTGTTCCCCAGTTGTAGCTAACCTGTTTCAGCTGATCAACCAGCTATTTATTAGAATCAGGTGCGCTAGATTAGACATGGAGTGAAAACTTACAGGACTGTAGCTCCCAAGGAACAGGGTTGGAGAGCCCTGAAATTGGGAAAAGGGTGCTATTTTCGATGCGCCCATGATGTTTAGGGGTGTTCATAGCATGTGTCTTCAAATCCACAAACTATAGCAGGAATTAAATCGAACCCGGCCTAGTTTACACATTTAGGATATCATGGAAGAAGAAAAAATGCTCAATGTTGCAAAATACATTTACAAAGTTCCGGAGAATGCAGCAGCAGGCATTCGGCCAGTGCCGCATTGGTTGTGTGTCTGTAATGATCTGAGCAGCAGTTAGACCTCACTGAGGCAGTCATCTCAGGACAGTGAGAACAGGAACAGTGCTGTGCTGGCCTCTGTCCTGCTTCCAGGATGTTTACACCACGCACCAGACAGAGAGAAATTTTTATTTTACACAGCTATTTATTCTAGCGAGTTTTAGCCGCACAGTATATGATGATTTGACTGTTATTCGGGACTGTGCAATAGTGCCAATGTAGCTAGTAGTTGCCAAGATGTTAAAGCCACATTATCTTCTGCTTACTTTGAACTTCAGGGATTCCCCCAAAGGACTGTTCTTGGCAATCTGGGCCGGGTTTAATAAAATATATTTATGGGGAAATTGTTTAAGTTAAGGAAATGTTTAAAGTGACCCTAGCGCTCTCAACAGACGGAAGACCTGGGTAGTGTTCATTAGGACATGCGCAGATTAGATTTTTTATGCTTTGGAATGTAAAATGAAAATTAGTTTCTTAATGGTTGAGTCCGGGTATTTTCGCGATGTGCTCCAGTCCGCTTTTTTCCATTTGGTGCCTAATGAACTCGACCGTGGACGGGCCCAGTGTTCAGACCCCAAGGGTTTCACCTAAACTCCTGGCAACACTTCCCTCCTGTTCTGATCTCTTTACCTCTCCCAGCTTCCTCGATCCAATGTTTTTACAATTTCCCCTCTCTCCTCGGCTGAATATCCCTGGGTTCACCTATCTGTGGTCAAACTCACGCAGGGGGAAACGTAATGATGTCTGCTGTGACCGCACCAACCGACGGCCACCTTTTTATTTACTTGTTTCTTCACTTGTTTATGCATTAAATTGATCCGCCCATGTCAAATCATCCTCCAAGCAAACTTTTCCTGGCTTTTTTGTTGTAACATTTCCAGATCTACGAGCATACAGTTGAAGTCGTAAGTTTACATATACATACTTTAGCCAAATACATTTAAACTCTGTTTTTCACAATTCCTGACATTTAATCCGAGTACAAATCCCTGTCTTAGGTCAGTTAAGATCACCACTTTATTTTAAGAATGTGAAATGTCAGAATAATAATAGAGAGAATGATTTATTTCAGCTTTTATCACATTCCCAGTGGGTCAGAAGTTTACATACACTCAATTAATATTTGGTAGCATTGCCTTGAAATTATTTAACTTGGGCCAAACAATTCGGATGGCCTTCCACAAGCTTCTCACAATAAGTTGGGTGAATTTTGTCCCATTCCTCCTGACAGAGTTGGTGTAACTGAGTCAGGTTTGTAGGTCTCCTTGCTCGCACACGCTTTTTCAGTTCTGCCCACACATTTTCTATAGGATTGAGGTCAGGGCTTTGTGTATGCCACTCCAATACCTTGACTTTGTCGTCCTTAAGCCATTTCGCCACAACTTTGGAAGTTTGCTTGGTGTCATTGTCCTTTTGGAGACCCATTTGCGACCAAGCTTTAACTTCCTGACTGATGTCTTGAGATGTTGCTTCAATATATCCACATAATTTCCCTCCTCATGAAGCCATCTATTTTGTGAAGTGCACCAGTCCCTCCTGCTGCAAAGCACCCCCACAACATGATGCTGCCACCCCCGTGCTTCACGGTTGGGATGGTGTTCTTTGGGTTGCAAGCCCAAGTCCAAACATAACGATGGTCATTATAGCCAAACAGTTCTATTTTTGTTTCATCAGACCAGAGGACATTTCTCCAAAAAGTACAATCTTTGTCCCCATGTGCAAACTGTAGTCTGGCTTTTTTATGGTAGTTTTGGAGCAGTGACTTCTTCCTTGCTGAGCGGCCTTTCAGGTTATGTCGATAAAGGACTCGTTTTACTGTGGATATAGATACTTTTGTATCTGTTTCCTCCAGCATCTTCACAAGGTCCTTTACTGTTGTTCTGGGATTGATTTGCAATTTTCGCACCGAAGTATGTTCATCTCTAAAAGACAGAACGTGTCTCCTGCCTGAGCGGTATGACGGCTGCATGGTCCCATGGTGTTTATACTTGCGTACTATTGTTTGTAAAGATGAACGTGGTACCTTCGGGCATTTGGACATTTCTCCCAAGGATGAACCAGACTTGTGGAGGTCTACAAATTTTTTTCCTGAGGTCTTGGCTGATTTCTTTTTTGATTTTCCCATATTGTCAAGCAAAGAGGCTCTGAGTTTGAAGGTAGGCCTTGAAATACATCTACAGGTACACTTCCAATTGACTCAAATTATGTCGATTAGCCTATCAGAAGATTCTAAAGCTATGACATCATTTTCTGGAATTTTTCAAGTTGTTTAAAGGCACAGTAATCTTAGTGTATGTAAACTTCTGACCCACTGGAATTGTTGATACAGTGAATTATATGTGAACTAATCTGTCTGTAAACAATTGTTGGAAACTTGTGTCATGCACAAATTAGATGTCCTAACAGACTTTCCAAAACTATAGTTTAACAAGAAATTTGTGGAGTGGTTGAAAAATGTGTTTTTATGACTCCAACCTAAGCGTATGTAAACTTCCCGACTTCAACTGTTTATTGGTCATACTGTATGGTTGCTGGTGGGACACCTTTCTCTTTCTCAATAGATAAGCACATGTACTACATCATGCAGTACTAAGTTAGACCAAGGATGATCTTTTGCTCCCTTCAATATTAGCATTTGCATTGAGGAACATTCTGAAAATCCAGTTTGAGCTTAGCACTTAAAATATATGTGATGACTTGCAGGACCTTCAAATAAGAGCACCTGGTTTGTTTTAGGTCCTTACACCTATGAACTTTGCAGGTTTTTGCAAAAGCAATGTTTTAGCGGAAATGGAACTGTGTATTGTCTTGAGTACATTGGATCTTTGCCCCGCGTCTTTCCCTGTGGCCAGTTCCAATGCTTGACGAACCAATGTTTGGACTATCATCTAGCGATGGTTTATCCCAGTGGAACTGTTGCACACATTTAAGTAAATAGTTGTCTTTGACTCTACCCAATCTTTAAACATAGCTGTTGAGCTCAAACATAGATTTTAACCCTTTGATTGCTCAAGTTTTAAAATAAACTAATAGAGAACTTGGAGAAAGGTTGCGAAATACTTTAGTGCTGTAAGCTTTGGTCGTATTGTGGTAGTATTGTGTGTGTTTGCGTCAACATGTATTCTTTGTGCACACGTGCGTGTGTACATTGTGTTCTTTATGCTGTTCTTCCATGTTTTTTTTTTATTTCTCCCAGGATGGAGGAGCTGGTCAAGGTCTTTCTGGAAGACCCTGATTGTGAGGCCACACTGGCATTGGGACCTGACATGAGAAAAATCCATTACTGTTTCTCTCTGCTAAAGGTACTTTTAACTCGCTCTCTCTCTCACACACAATTTCTCTCTGCTCAGCATTTCTCATCACCCACTTCTTTTCGTCTTAAACTCTCTTTTGATATGTTTGTATTACCTCATTACATTTGTTCTCTCCTCCTCCCCCGCCCTCGCCCCCACACAACCACTATCATCATGTATCTCACAGTGTATACCCATCATTATCATTCCCACAGGGGGTGTTCCCTCAGGTCTACAGTCGTGCCCAAAAGTTTTGAGAATAACACAAATATTAATTTCCACAAAGTTTGCTGCTTCAGTGTCGTTAGATATTTTTGTCAGATGTTACTATGGAATACTGAAGTATAATTACAAGCATTTCATAAGTGTCAAAGGCTTTTATTGACAATTACATAAAGTTGATGCAAAGAGTCAATATTTGTAGTGTTGACACTTCTTTTTCAAGAGCTCTGCAATCTGCCCTGGTCTGCTGTCAATTAACTTCTGGGCCACATCCTGACTGATGGCAGCCCATTCTTGCATAATCAATGCTTGGAGTTTGTCAGAATTTGTGGGCTTTTGTTTGTCCTCCCGTCTCTTGAGGATTGACCACAAGTTCTCAATGGGATTAAGGTCTGGGGAGTTTCCTGGCCATGGACCCAAAATATCGATGTTTTGTTCCCAAATCCACTTAGTTAACACTTTTGCCTCATGGCAAGGTGCTCCATCATGCTGGAACAGGCATTGTTCATCACCAAACTGTTCCTGGATGGTTGGGAGAAGTTGCTATTGGAGGATGTGTTGGTACTATTCTTTATTCATGGCTGTGTTCTTAGGCAAAATTGTGAGTGAGCCCACTCCCTTGGCTGAGAAGCAACCACACACATGAATGGTCTCAGGATGCTTTGGCATGACACAGGACTGATGGTAGCGCTCACCTTGTCTTCTCCGGACAAGCTTTTTTTCCGGATGCCCCAAACAATCGGAAAGGGGATTCATCAGAGAAAATGACTTCACCCCAGTCCTCAGCAGTCCAATCCCTGTACCTTTTGCAGAATATCAGTCTGTCCCTGATGTTTTTCCTGGAGAGAAGTGGCTTCTTTGCTGCCCTTATTGACACCAGGCCATCCTCCAAAAGTCTTCACCTCACTGTGGGTGCAGATGCACTCACACCTGCCTGCTGCCATTCCTGAGCAAGCTCTGTACTGGTGGTGCCCCAACCTGGTGCTTGCTGAACTTTCTTGGTCGCCATGAAGCTTTCTTCACAACAATTGAACCGCTCTCCTTGAAGTTCTTGATGATCTGATAAATGGTTGATTTAGGTGCAATCTGCCTGTGAAGCCCTTTTTGTGCAAAGCAATGATGACGGCACGTGTTTCCTTGCAGGTAACCACGGTTGACAGAGGAAGAACAATGATCCCAAGCTCTACCCTCCTTTTGAAGCTTCCAGTCTGTTATTCGATCAGCATGACAGAGTGATCTCCAGCCTTGTCCTCGTCAACACTCACACCTGTGTTAACGAGAGAATCACTGACATGTCAGGTGGTCCTTTTGTGTCAGGGCTGAAATGCAGTGGAAATGTTTTTTGGGGATTCAGTTCATTTGCATGGCAAAGAGTGACTTTGCAATTAATTGCAATTCATCTGATCACTCTTCATAACATTCTGGAGTGTATGCAAATTGCCATCATACAAACTGAGGCAGCAGACTTTGTGAAAATTTATATTTGTGTCATTCTTAAAACTTTTGGCCACGATTGTATGTTCCCTGGATCCTGTGTTCCCTAAATCTATGTTTCCTCACCAGGCCCTAATTCCCAAGGGTGGAAAAATAAATATGAGGCTTAAGAGAGGCTGACGTGTGGGCATCCTAACGAAATTATATCGGCGAGTACATGAAATGCCTCTACCCTTATTTTTTTATATATTTTTTACATATATTTATTTTAGCGCTTTTCCCTACAATTTCGTGATATCCAATTGGTAGTTAGTCTTGTCCAATCGCTGCAAATCCCCTACGGACTCAGGAGAGGCGAAGGTCGAGAAACACGACCCTGCTGGCTTAACCAGGAAGCCAGCCGTACCAATGTTTCGGTGTAAACATCGTCCAGTCAGCTTGCACGTGCCCGGCCCTCCACAAGGAGTCGCTAGAGCGTGATGGGACAAGGAAATCCCAGCCGGCCAAACCCGCCCCTAACCCGGACGACGCTCTGCCAATTGTGCGCCACCTCATGGGTCTTCCGGTCACAGCCGGCTATGACACAGCCTGGGATCGAACCTGGGTTTGTAGTGAAGCCTCTAGCACTGCGATGCAGTGCCTTAGACCACTCGTGAGGCCCTTACCCTCTGTTCTATTGGTGAACGTACAATCACTGGAGAACAAACTAGACGAGCTCCTTTCGTGACTATCCTTTCAACGGGACCTGACGAACTGTAATATGCTATGTGTCTCAAAGTCATGGCTGAACAACAACATGGATAATATACATCTAGCTATGCATCATTTAGACAAGACGGAAGCCTCAGTTAAGGCAGCGGGTGCGCAATCTCTAATGTTAAGGAAGTCTCAAGTTTTTGCTCGCCTGAGTTAGAATACTTCAAATTGTAGTCCCTACTATTTATTGAGAAAGTTTTCATCTATATTTTTCGTAGCTGTCCACAAACCGATGCTGGCACTAAGACTGCACTCAACAAACTGTATAGGGCTATAAGCGAAGAAGAAAATGCACATCTGCTTCTCGCGGATGGTGATTATAATGCATGAAAACTGAAATCCGTTTTACCATATTTTTACCAGCATGTCATCTGTGCAACTCTTTACAAAGTTTGATTTATATACCTTTTGATTTTGGACCCCGCAACGTGGTTAGCCTCAGTTTTTGTGGCCACTACCATCCGTCCCAGGATCATGCCAGACCAAAAAGTTGTTTCTGTAGCCAGCTACTAGCCTACCTGTTAGCTATCAGTATAGCAGGGTTTTCCACGAACAGCTTGAACACAACCCACGATGCGGTTAGCCCTTGTCCCACGCTATTTGTGGCTGTATTCCCTGCAACCTGACCTGGCTGGAACTACGTTGTATAGCTACCAACGTTAGCCAATGCTGCTGTCAACAGTACATGCAAAGACACTGCTTTCATGCTTACCGCTGTGAGAGGAAGAAAGAGAGACACGGAATCCCAGGTAGCCTAGCTGGCCAGCAGTCTCAAATGGAGGTCACTATTGAACGTTTTCAATGCTGCAGGAACTGTGTTTATTTGGCTTTATTCCGAGACAATGTGGACCACCTGGACTTTCAATGTAGTAACTGTTTGCTTGCAGAGGACTACAGGGGCGAAGTGGCAAATATCCTGTGCTATCCTCGACATTACAAGGCTGCTTCCGACCGTTCTACAGATGCCGGGAGCTGACGCTGTCGTAGTCCATGTCGGGCGAAACGACATCAGGAGGGCTAGCTCAGAACCTATGCAAATATATTTTAAAGAACTGATTCTAGCACTGAAAGATTCCAAAAAGCGACCAATTGCTTCAGGTCCGGTACCATTGTTGTTCCGCGGGTGTGAAATATTCAGCAGGCTACTGGCATTACATACCTGGCTAAAATATTACTGTACCACTGTTGGAATCACTTTTATAGATAACTTTGACACCTTCTGGAAACAGAGAAAGCTCTACAGGAATGACAGAGTCCATCCAAATCATCTTGGCTCCTGGACTCACATATTTCAAGGCTGCGTTGAGACAATGACTTATGAATGACCCAAGACCAGCTCAGTTAATCCCTACCATTGTTGCTGAGTTGTCGTAATGCTGCAGCAAATGTACATTATCCCAGGGACTTAATTCATGTCCCCCTACCTGCCCTGCCCTGTTGATCCTACAGCTATTGTATGCAGTAATCATGTGCCTATGAACCAGACATATACTGTTAGCACTGAGCTGGTGTGCCCTAGTAGGAAGTCCACTGTTTGCAGCTCACCATGCACTTTCAGATCAAATAAAATAACATGAGCATGCCTACTTCTGTGTAGCTTCCAAGTAAAGCAATAAAAACAATCAAGCATCTCAGAAAAGTGCTAAAAATAGCCCACATTAACATATGTAGCCTAAGAAACAAGGTTCATGAAATCAGTAACATGTTAGTAACAGATAATAACATGCTAGTAACATTCATATTCTCTGAAACTCACTTTGATGATACAGTGGTAGCAATACAAGGTTATAATTGTGTTAAATACTGTTTAAGTAATATGCAGACTTGCCAACATGCACACATTTTGCGTACCAACTACGCAATTCTCTGTCCATGTACGCAGGTACGAGATCCAAGTTAAAAGTCCACAGTAATGAATAGTGCTTGATTTTTAAAATATTTTTTAAACATTTGAATAAAAAATAAATCCACTGAGTAAATCTAACATCCCGATTCTCGAGCTGCAACACACAGACATGTTTGTAGTTTGTGTCAACGGACATGGAGATTAATACACCATTATTCGACGTAGCGACCTCGTCTGCCACTTGTTTGTTGTGATGCTGAGTTTGCCGACTGTCAGCTGTACATAAACACATGGGCAAAACCCTTTTTGGCTCTGTGTGTTGTGGAAAGGTAAACACATTGTTTCAAGCTAGTGTTAGCGAACGTAAGATGGACATTCAGTGGGCTCTAAAGTGCCAGCAGTTCACTTGCATTTGCTAGTGAAAGAAATTAAATGCAAATCCGAAAAACAACTGGTCGCATTTGTGCGAGTTTGATATACATTTCATTCTGCGTCCCATTAGTTGTATTTTCCACGTAACATTACGAGGATCACGCAACCTGTAACTGTATTTATGATCCATGTCACAAAAAGCATTACAAAAGTATAATAAAAAATTAATATTAACATCTTGGCATTAAATGGAGTCGGAGATTTGAAGACTGCATGATGAATGAATGAGTGTCCGGTATTAGCTATAGAGGCCATGCTTCTAACATACTTTTGCACTAGATTTGAGATTTTCTCAATTTCGAAATTCCGAAATTATGTATGCGCTGCAAAGAAATACAATAAGCACCTTTACATAGGCTGAAACACGGGACTCTTCTGGTGAACAGCGTTCAGATTCCCTTTGTGGTAGCCTACTTTAGCGTTGTGTAGACAGTTTGCGGTCTGTGTCGATGCAATCATTTGTTTTTGTTGTTATGTTTTCAAAAGGATTTTGCTTTTAGCGTTGATTAGGAACCATGTCTAAAAAGCCAATACTTGTGAGCTGGCCCTAGTGACTGGCCCTGTTTGAGAGGTGACAAGCGTTCCTCTACTATAGAGACTGAACTTGGGGGCCAAGGCAAACTGGATCTGAAGACCTTCGATGCAGATGTCAGAAACATATTTTCTTCTGCAGTAGACTACATGTTGCTGAAATTTCCATTTGGAGATGTGCTCCTCCAGCATGCAGTGGTTGCTGACATTGCCAACAGGCAGACTGACATGTTCTCATATTTTTCATGGCACGCTTTCCCTGCATTATTCCTGAGGGAGCGTCTGTTGATCTGGTGGAAGATGAGTTTAGACTCTATCAGGCAACAACCTTTGAGCAGAGTCTGGTCAACATGCACATGGATCAGGCCTGGAGAGAAATCGGCACAATGAAAAGGTGGGGCAGCCTGGTCTACTCCCACCTAGGGCTGTGATGCTGGGGATATTGGTCATATTCCACAGCAATGCAGACTGTGAATGAATATTCAGTCTCGTTTCCAAGAACAAAACCAAGTACAGAGCCTCCCCTCAAGAAGGTTTCAATGATTACCAGAGGAACTGTTTGCCACAGAGAAGTCTACCCTGATGCCCTGCTGCGTTAGGCTAAATCTGCTAGCTATCAGGCAAATCTGTCAAGGAAATGATTTCCTGAACAGTTGAAGGTCTCTAGAAGATTTGTTCTCACCCACTGTTTCCTATCATGACTTTTTTATTATGGATGACATGTTTATTTGATACTGATACTCTGCTTCAAACATTTGTTCTTATCATATCAGAGGTTTTTTTTAAATAGCGTGGATAAGATGTTTGTACATTTTATTTCTAAACAAATAACATGTTATTATTTTTTAAATAAAATAAACTTTTGTGTGTTCTTTCTAATTAGATATTGTTAGTGACTTTTACCATATGTGAAAATAGAATGCTGTCAAGAAAGAAAGTATTCCAACCCCAATTTGGCACGTGCTATGCGAATCTCCAATTTGCTGCGTGCGTCTGGTATTCTAAAAAGTTGGACAGGTTTGGCAGGTCTGAATATGGCCATTATTGTGGGAAGCTGCTATAGACAACCAAATGCTAACAGTCAGTATCTGGATAATATGTGTGAAATTCTTGATAATGTATGTGATATCAACAGAGAGGTATATTTTCTGGTTGATTTCAATATTGACTGTCTTTCATAAAGCTGCCCATTCAAGAAAAAGCTTCAAACTGTAACTAATGTCTGCAACCTGGTTCAGGTCAACCTACCAGGGTAGTTACACACAGCACAGGAATGAAATCATCAACATTGTCACGCCCTGGTCAAAGTATTTTGTGTTTATCTTTATGTATTTGGTCAGGCCAGGGTGTGGCATGGGGTTTTTGTAATTGTGGTGTGTTTGTCTTGGGGTTTTGGTGGTGGTATTGGGATTGTAGCTTAGTGGGTTGTCTAGCAAGGTCTATGGCTGTCTGGAGTGGTTCTCAATCAGAGGCAGGTGCTTATCGTTGTCTCTGATTGGGAACCATATTTAGGCAGCCATATTCTTTGAGTTTGTCGTGGGTGATTGTCCTTAGTGTCTTACTTGTACTCTCTGTTAGTTTGCACTAGATAGGCTGTTTTCGGTTTTCATTACGTTTATTGTTTTGTAGTGTTTAGTGTTTAGTCGTGTTTAGTGTTTAGTCGTGTTTACGTTTTGTTTAATAAATATGGATCGCAATCGACACGCTGCAGTTTGGTCCGACTCTCCTTCATCACCACTAGAAAACCGTTACAGAATCACCCACCACCAACGGACCAAGCAGCGTGTTAACAGGCAGGAACCACAGGAGAGGCAACAGAGGCAGCAGCAGCAGGAGCAGCTGCAGTGGGAGAGGCTGCACCACCTGGAGAAATGGACATGGGAGGAAGAACTGGACGGTAAAGGACCCTGGGCTCAGCCTGGAGAATATCGCCGCCCCAAGGAAGAACTGGAGGCGGCGAAAGCTGAGAGGCGCAGATATGAGGAGGCAGCACGGCGTAGCGGATGGAAGCCTGAGAATCAGCCCCAAAAATTTCTTGGGGGGGGGCTCAGGGAGAGTGTGGCAGAGTCAGGAGTCAGACCTGAGCCAACTCTCCCTGTTTATCGTGAGGAGCCAAGGAGGAGACCAGAACCAGAGACTGTGAAGGAGTTAATGGGGAAATTGGAGGAGAGAGAAATGAGGGAGTTGCTGTGTTGGTGTTTTTTGCATGGAATTCGCCCGACGGAACGTGTTGGGGATTTGATGGCACCTGGGTTAGCGCTCCATACTCGTCCTGAGGTGCGTGTTAGTCGGCTGGTGAAGTTGGTGCCAGCCTCACGCACCAGGCCTCCTGTGCACATCCCTAGCCTTGCACATCCTGTGCCAACACTGCTCTCAAGATCTCCAGTACGCCTTCACGGTCTAGCCCATCCTGTGCCACCTCCACACTCCAGTCCTCCGGTAGCAGCTCCCCGCTCCAGGCTTCCTGTGCGTGTCCTCGATCCAGTACCACCAGTTCCAGCACCATGCACCAGGCCTTCAGTGTGCCTCGCCTGTTCAGCGCAGCCAGCGCTTTTCTCCTCTCCTGCGCTGCTGGAGTCTCCCGCCTGTTTAGCGCAGCCAGAGCCTTTCTCCTCTACAGCGCTGCCGGATCCTCCCGCCTGTTCAGCGCAGCCAGAGCCTTCCTCCTCTACAGCGCTGCCGGATCCTCCCGCCTGTTTAGCGCAGCCAGAGCCTTTCTCCTCTCCTACGCTGCCGGAGTCTCCCGCCTGTTCAGCGCAGCCAGAGCTGCCAGCCTGCATGGAGCAGCCAGAGCTGTCAGTCCGCATAGAGCAGCCAGAGCTGTCAGTCTGCATGGAGCAGCCAGAGATGTCAGTCTGCATGGAGCAGCCAGAGATGTCAGTCTGCATGGAGCAGCCAGAGATGTCAGTCTGCATGGAGCAGCCAGAGATGTCAGTCTGCATGGAGCAGCCAGAGCTGTCAGTCTGCATGGAGCAGCCAGAGCTGCCAGTCTGCAAGGAGCAGCTAGAGCTGTCAGTCTGCATGGAGCAGCCAGAGCTGTCAGTCTGCATGGAGCAGCCAGAGCTGCCAGTCTGCATGAAGCAGCCAGTCTGCATGGAGCAGCCAGAGCTGTCAGTCTGCATGGAGCAGCCAGAGCTGCCAGTCTGCATGGAGCAGCCAGAGCTGCCAGTCTGCATGGAGCAGCCAGAGCTGCCAGTCTGCATGAAGCAGCCAGAGCTGTCAGTCTGCATGGAGCAGCCAGAGCTGCCAGTCTGCATGGAGCTGCCAGTCTGCAAGGAGCAGCCAGAGCTGTCAGTCTACATGAAGCAGCCCGAGCTGCCAGTCTGCATGAAGCAGCCAGTCTACATGGAGCAGCCAGAGATGTCAGTCTGCATGAAGCAGCCAGAGCTGTCAGTCTGCATGGAGCAGCCAGTCTGCATGGAGCTGCCAGTCTGCATGGAGCTGTCAGTCTGCACGGAGCTGTCAGTCTGCACGGAGCTGTCAGTCTGTAAGGAGCTGCCAGTCTGCAAGGAGCTGCCAGTCAGCCCGGAGCCGCCAGAGCGGTCAGTCTGTAAGAAGCCGCCAGAGCTGTCAGCCTATATGGAGCAGCTAGTGCCGCCAGTCTGCCCAGCGCCGCCAGTGCCCCCAGTCTGCCCAGCGTCGCCAGTCTGCCCAGCGCCGTCAGTCTGCCCAGCGCCGTCAGTCTGCCCAGCGTCGCCAGTCTGCCCAGCACCGCCAGTCTGCCCAGCGCCGCCAGTATGCCCAGCGTCGTCAGTCTGCCCAGCGTCGTCAGTCTGCCCAGCACCGCCAGTCTGCCCAGCGCCGCCAGTATGCCCAGCGCCGCCAGTCTGCCCAGCGCCGCCAGTCTGCCCAGCATCGCCAGTCTGCCCAGCGCCGCCAGTCTGCCCAGCGCCGCCAGTCTGCCCAGCGCCGCCAGTCTGCCCAGCGCCGCCAGATCTACCAGTCAGCCAGACTCTTCCAGATCTGCCAGTCAGCCAGACTCTTCCAGATCTGCCAGTCAGCCAGACTCTTCCAGATCTGCCAGTCAGCCAGACTCTTCCAGATCTGCCAGTCAGCCAGACTCTTCCAGATCTGCCAGTCAGCCAGACTCTTCCAGATCTGCCAGTCAACCAGACTCTTCCAGATCTGCCAGTCAACCAGACTCTTCCAGATCTGCCAGTCAACCAGACTCTTCCAGATCTGCCAGTCAGCCAGGATCTGCCAGTCAGCCAGGATCTGCCAGTCAGCCAGGATCTGCTGAAACCACCAGCCAGCCAGGAGCTGGTAGATCTATCTACCTGCCTGAGCTTCCTCTCACTCCTGAGCTTCCTCTCACTCCTGAGCTTCCTCTCACTCCTGAGCTTCCTCTCACTCCTGAGCTTCCTCTCACTCCTGAGCTTTCTCTCACTCCTGAGCTTTCTCTCACTCCTGAGCTTTCTCTCACTCCCGAGCTTCCCCTCAGTCCCGAGCTGCCTCGGTCCCGAGCTGTCCTTCAGTCCCGATCTGCTCCTCAGTCCAGTGGGGTTCTGGGTGGGGACTACTAGGCCATGGTCGGTGGCGAGGGTGGACTATCCAGGGACGAAGGGAGAGGGGACTAAGACATTAAAGGAGTGGGGTCCACGTCCCGCGCCGGAGCCGCCACCATGGACAGACGCCCACCCGGACCCTCCCTATTGTTTTGAGGTGCGTTCGGGAGTCCGAACCTTAGGGGGGGTTCTGTCACGCCCTGGTCAAAGTATTTTGTGTTTATCTTTATGTATTTGGTCAGGCCAGGGTGTGGCATGGGGTTTTGTAATTGTGGTGTGTTTGTCTTGGGGTTTTGGTGGTGGTATTGGGATTGTAGCTTAGTGGGTTGTCTAGCAAGGTCTATGGCTGTCTGGAGTGGTTCTCAATCAGAGGCAGGTGCTTATCGTTGTCTCTGATTGGGAACCATATTTAGGCAGCCATATTCTTTGAGTTTGTCGTGGGTGATTGTCCTTAGTGTCTTACTTGTACTCTCTGTTAGTTTGCACTAGATAGGCTGTTTTCGGTTTTCATTACGTTTATTGTTTTGTAGTGTTTAGTGTTTAGTCGTGTTTAGTGTTTAGTCGTGTTTACGTTTTGTTTAATAAATATGGATCGCAATCAACACGCTGCAGTTTGGTCCGACTCTCCTTCATCACCACTAGAAAACCGTTACAAACATATATTGATCACATCTTTACTAATGCTGCAGAAATTTGCTTTAAAGCAGTATCCAAATCCATCAGATGTAGCCATATCTAAGAAAACCAAAGTCCCAAGGCTGAGCCTAATATAGTGTATAAGAGGTCATACAATATGTTTTGTAGTGATTCTAATGTTGATAATGTAAAGAATATTTGCTGGTCTGTGATAGGGCTGTTATGGTGACCGTATCACCACCTCATCGGCAGTCACGAGTCATGACGGCAGTAAAATGTACAGTTTAGTCATGGTAAATAGGCTTCTCCAAGCTGTGATACTGCTGATGGTCATTAGTAGCCTACCAAACTTGCTTATTACCTGTTACTCAGCACTCTATTTTCCCTCTAATCACTCTGACAAATAACTTCTTAAAATTAAGCTCATTATTAATATACTTTACAATGGGTGTAGAGGCGAAATGGCATACATAAGCAGCTTGTGAGTTTCAAGCTTTGGTAAGATGATTTTCACCATAACAATGCACCTTCATAATAAAAGCATTACATGCATAATCACACTTGTGGTCACTTTTGAGAATGGTGTTTTCCTGCTAATAGAACATTCATGCTTATAGTCTACTGCTGTGTGCGCATTGCTGTGCTTATAATGCTAGTGGTTGTATTAACTTCACTAGGGTAGGGGGCAGCATTTGGAATTTTGGATGAAAAGCGTGCCCAAATTAATCTGTCTGCTACTCAGGCCCAGAAGATAGGATATGCATATAATTAGTAGATTTGGATAGAAAACACTCTAAAATTTCCAAAACTGTCAAAATAATATCTGTGAATATAACAGAACTGATATGGCAGGCGAAAGCCCGAGGAAAATCCAACCAGGAAGTACTATTATTTTGAAAGGCTGTTTTTCCATTGAAAGTCTATCCACCATACAAAACTTAGGACCCAGGATCTCTATGGCTTCCTCTACATGTGGCCAGTCTTTAGGCATTGTTTCAGGCTTTTACTCGGAAAAATGAGGGAGGTACAGCACTTTCAATCAGTGGCCTGTGGACATTTCCATTCATCAGCCATGAGCCTGATCGGGAATGCACCTTTCTTGTTTCTCCTTTCCTATTGACGAAGCTTTTGTTCGGTTGAAATATTATTTATTATTTATGACAAAAACAACCGAAGGATTGATTTTAAACATCGTTTGGCATGTTTCTACTAACTTTTATTGTACTTCTTTTGACTTTTCGTCTGGACTTAGTGCACGCGCCTTAACCTCTCTGGGATATGTGGGACGGCACCTGGCCAAAAGCCAGAGAAAATGCAGAGCGCCAAATTCAAATAAATTACTATAAAAATTAAACTTTCATGAAATCACACATGCAAGATAGCAAATTAAAGCTACACTTGTTGTGAATCTAGCCAACATGTGAGATTTCAAAAAGGCTTTTCGGCGAAAGCAAACAATGCTATTATCTGAGGATAGCACCGCCGTAAACAAAGTGAGAAAAGCATATTTCAACCCTGCAGGCGCGACATAAATAAAATAAGAAATCTAAGAAATAAAAATATAATTCATGCCTTACCTTTGACGAGCTTCTTTTGTTGGCACTCCAATATGTCCCATAAACATCACAAGTGGTCCTTTTGTTCGATTAATTCCGTCGATATATATCCAAAATGTCAATTTATTTGGCACGTTTGATCCAGAAAAAAAACGGTTCCAACTTGTGCAACGTGACTACAAAGTATCTCAAGAGTTACCTGTAAACTTTGCCAAAACATTTCAAACTACTTTTGTAATACAACTTTAGGTATTTTTTAATGTAAATAATCAATAAAATTGAAGATGGGATGATCTGTGTTCAATACAGGAGGAAAACAAACTGTAGCATGCTTTCTGGTCGCGCGCCTCTATCTAACAGCACACTTCAAGTTACCCTCGTTCAAGATGGCCGTACTTCTTCATTACACAAAGGAAAAACCTCAACCAATTTCTAAAGACCGGTGACATCCAGTGGAAGCGGTAGGAACTGCAAGAAGGTCCCTTAGAAATCTGGATTCCCAATGAAAACTCATTGAAAGGAGAGTGACCTGAAAAAAAAGTTATGTTATACTCACTCCTAATAATATGCATATCTTTTCTTCTGGGGATGAGTAGCAGGCAGTTGAATTTGGGCATGCATTTCACCCGGACGTGAAAAAACTGCCCCCTGTCACCAAGAAGTTTTAAGGAGAAGTTTATCTTTATTCGTATGTTTAACACTTGTATCGTTTATCAATGTTTATTATGAGTATTTCTGTAATTTGATGTGGCTTTCTGCACTTTTACCAGATGTTTTTTTTGAGACAGATGTTTGTTTGAAAAATGGCTGTATGGTTTCCTGTGACTAGGTGCTGATCTAACATAATCGCATGGTGTGCTTTCGCAGTAAAGCCTTTTTGAAATCGAACACTGTGGTTGGATTTTACAAGAAGTTTATCTTTAAAATGGTGGATAATACTTGTATGTTTAAGGAATTTTAATTATGGGATTTCTGTTGTTTTGAATTTGGCGCCCTGCAATTTCACTGGCTGTTGTCGAGGTGGGACGCTAGCGTACCAGAGAGGTTAAATCATTCCCCCCAATTTTTTTGCCTTTACTTCCCTTATCCCACCTCATTTGCTCACATTGTATATAGACTTATTTTTCTACTGTATTATTGACTGTATGTTTGTTTTACTCCATGTGTAACTCTGTGTTGTTGTATGTGTCAAACTGCTTTGCTTTATCTTGGCCAATTGTAAATGAGAACTTGTTCTCAACTTGCCTACCTGGTTAAATAAAGGTGAAATGAAAAATAAAATAAATATCAGAGTAATCTAACCTAACAATTTCACAACAACTACCTTATACACACAAGTGTAAAGGAATGAATAAGAATATGTACATAAAAATATATATGGATGAGTGATGGCCGAACGGCATAGGCAAGATTCAGTAGATGGTATAGAGTACAGTATATACATATGAGTAGTGTTGGGTATGTGAACATTATATTAAGTGGCATTGTTTAAAGTGACTAGTGATACATTTATTACATCCAATATTTAATTATTGAAGTGGCTAGAGATAAGTCAGTATGTTGGCAGCAGCCACTCAATGTTAGTGATGGCTGTTTAACAGTCTGATGGCTTTGAGATAGAAGCTGTTTTTCAGTCTCTCAGTCCCAGCTTTGATGCACCTGTACTGACCTCGCCTTCTGGATGATAGCGGGGTGAACAGGCAGTGGCTCAGGTGGTTGTTGTCCTTGATGATCTTTTTGGACTTCCTGTGATATCGGGTGGTGTCGGTGTCCTGGAGAGCAGGTAGTTTGCCCCCGGTGATGCGTTGTGCAGGCCTCACTACCCTCTGGAGAGCCTTAATGTTGTGGGATCCGATCCCATTGTCCTGGGTGGTGGACCAAACAGAGGATCCGCTTCGGGAAAGTCGTATTCCTGGTCGTGATGTTGGTTATTTGACGTTGCTCTTATATCCAATAGTTCTTTCTGGCTGAATTTGAAAAAACGTAAGATTTACTGGGGTAACAATGCAAGAAATAATACATAAAAAACGGGAAAAAAAGAAAAAAAAATACTGCATAGTTTCCTGAACGCTAAGCGAGGCGGCTATCTCTGTCGGCGCCGGTTGCTCAAATTCATTTGAACTCAGTTTTTCACAATTCCTGACATTTAATCCTAGTAAAAAATCCCTGTTTTAGGTCAGTTAGGATCACTACTTCATTGTAAGAATGTGAAATGTCAGAATAATAGTAGAGAGAATGATTTATTTCAGCTTTTATTTATTTCATCACATTCCAAATGGATTAGAAGTTTACACACACTCAATTAGTATTTGGTAGCATTGTTTAACCTGTTATGGCTGCAAACCGATATCGGGATTGATATGACAACTACCAGTGAAAATAGAGGGAGCCAAATTCAAACCACAGACATCTCATTACAATTCCTAAAACATACATGTCTTATATCATTTTAAAGCTATTCTCGTTGTTAATCCCACCAAAGTGTCCGATTTCAAATAGGCTTTTCAGCGAAAGCACTACAAACGATTATGTTAGGTCACAATAAGCACAGCCATTTTCCAGCAAAATATAGCATTCACAAAAAGCATAAATAAAGATCAAATGAATCACTAACCTTGAATTATCTTCATCAGATGACACTCATAGGACTTCATGTTACACAATACATGCATGTTTTGTTTGATAAAGTTCATATTTATATAAAAAAATCTGAGTTTACATTGGCTATTTAGATTCCCTAGTTCCAAAAACATCAAGTGATTTTTTTTTATAGCCACATCGTTTCAACAGAAATAATCATCATAAATGGAGATGATAATACAAGTTATACACATGGAATTATAGATATACCTCTCCTTAATGCAACCGCTGTGTCAAATTTCAATTTCTTTTTACGGAAAAAGCAACCCATGCAATAATCTGAGACGGCACTCAGAACAGTAGCCAAATTAGCCTCCATGTTGGAGTCAACAGAAACCAGAAAATACATAACAAATGTTTCCTTACCTTTGATGAACTTCATCAGAATGCAGTCCTTGAAATCCCAGGTCCACAATAAATGCTTGATTTGTTCAAAAATGTTCGTTATTTATGTCCAATTTGCTACTTTGGTTAGCGCGTTTGGTAATCCCAAAGTCACAAAGCGAGTCCACTATAACGTGACGAAATGTCCAAAAGTTCCGTAACAGTCTGTAGAAACATGTCAACCGATGTACTGAATCAATCTTTAGAATGTGGTTTACATATATCTTGAATAACGTTCCAACCGGAGAATTAGAATTACTTCAGATGAGCGGTGGAACGCAAGTCCTTCCCCTGTGAACGCGCCTGGTGAAAGCATGATCCACTCATGGCTGTGGTGACTATTTCCTGTGTCAATCGACCCCCCTTGTCATCAGACAAAGTTCTATTGACTGCTGACATCTAGTGGAAGGCGTAGGAAGTGAAAACTCATCCATATCTCGCTGTAATTTCAATGAGACCTTGTTTGAAAATCTGCCTCCTCCAGAAAAAAAACAGGAAGTGGAATTTCTCAGGTTTTAGCCTGCTATATGAGTTCTGTTATACTCACAGACATAATTCAAACAGTTTTAGAAACTTCAGAGTGTTTTCTATCCACTACTACTAATACTATGCAAATATTATCAACTATGACTGAGGAGCAGGCTGTTTGATATGGGCACCTTTCATCCAAGCTACTCAATACTGCCTCTGCAGCCATACAAAGTTAACTTGGGTCAAATGTTTCGGATATTCTTCCACAAGCTTCCCACAACAAATTGGGTGAATTTGGGCCAATTTGTCTTGACAGAGCTGGTGTAAATGAGTCAGGTTTGTAGGCCTTCTTGCTTGCTCACGCTTTTTCAGTTCTGCCCACACATTTTCTTTAGGATGGAGGTTAGGGCTTTGTGATATCTTGACTTTGTTGTCCTTAAGCCATTTTGCCACAACTTTGGAAGTATGCTTGTGATCATTGTCCATTTGGAGACCCATTTGCGACCAAGCTTTAACATCCTGACAGATTTCTTGAGATGTTGCTTCAATATATTCACATAATTTCATGATGACATCTATTTTGTGAGGTACACCAGTCCCTCCAGTCCCTCCTGCAGCAAAGCACCCCCACAACATGATGCTGCCACCCCCGTGCTTCATGGTTGGTGTTCTTCGGCTTGCAAGCCTCCCCCTTTTTCCTCCAAACATAACGATGGTCATTATGGCCAAATAGTTCTATTTTTGTTTCATCAGACCAGAGGACATTTCTCCAAAAAGTACGATCTTTGTCCCCATGTGCGAACCGTAGTCTGGCTTTTTTTATGGCGGTTTTGGAACAGTGGGTTCTTCCTTGCTGAGCAGCCTTTCAGGTTAAGTGGATATAGGACTCGTTTTACTGTGGTTATAGATAATTGTGTACCTGTTTCCTCTAGCATCTTCTCAAGGTCCTTAGCTGCTGTTCTGGGATTGATTTGCACTTTTCGCACCAAAATATGTTAATCTCTAGGAGACAGAACACATCTTTTTCCTGAACGGTATGACTGCTGTGTGGTGCCATGGTGTTTATACTTGCATACTATTGTTTGTACAGATGAACGTGGTACCTTCAGGCATTTGGAAATTGCTCCCAAGGATGAACCAGACTTGTGGAGGTCTACAATTTTTTTCTGTGGTCTTGACTGATGTCTTTTGATTTTCCCATGATGTCAAGCAAAGAGGCACTGAGTTTGAAGGTAGGCCTTAAAATACATCCACAGGTACACATCCAATTGACTCAAATGATGTCAATTAGCCCATCAGAAGCTTCTAAAGCCATGACATAATTTTCTGGAATTTTCCAAGCTGTTTAAAGGCACAGTCAACCTAGTGTATGTAAACTTCTGACCCACTGGAATTGTGACACAGTGAGAGTGAAGTGAAATAATCTGTCTGTAAACAATTGTTGGAAAAATGACTTGTGTCATGCGCAAAGTAGATGTCCTAACCAAATTGCCAAAACTATAGTTTGTTAAAAAAAATTTGTGGAGTGGTTGAAAAACGAGTTTCAATGACTCCAATCTAAGTGTATGTAAACTTCCGACCTCAGCTGTACATGGAGAGCTAACATTAATAATATGCATATCAATCTCTCATGGCTCAAAGTGGAGGAGAGATTGACTTCATCACTAAATCAAATCAAATCAAATTTATTTATATAGCCCTTTGTACATCAGCTGATAGCTCAAAGTGCTGTACAGAAACCCAGCCTTAAACCTCAAACAGCAAGCAATGCAGGTGTAGAAGCAATACTTGTTTTTGTAAGACGTGTTGACAATCTGAATGCACAGAGCTGTCTGTTTAAACTAGTAGCACACCTATGAAGACCCTACCTTACATGGCACCAGATTTCTTTTCACAATCCCCAAGTCCAGCAGCTAATGGAGATCCCCAATAAATACAAATACAATCCAGTGGCAACAAAACTCTGGATCACCTTTACTCCACACATAGAAATGCAAACAAGGCTTTCCCTCGCCCTCCCTTTGGTAAATCTGACCATAGCTATATCCTCCTGATTCCTGCTTTCAAGAAAAAACTAAAACGGAAAGTACCAGTGACACACTCGATATAGAAGTGGTCCGATGAAGCGGATGCTAAGTTACAGGACGGTTTCGCTAGCACAGACTGGAAATATGTTCCGGGATTCCTTGACCAGTTTATCACATCAGTCACCCGCTTCATTAATAACTGCATCTACTACGTCGTCCCCGCAATGACCGTACCTACATATCCCAACCATAAACCATGGATTACAGGCAACAGCTGCACTGAGCTAAAGTTTAGAGCTGCCACTTTCAAGAAGCTGTACACTAATCCTGAAGTTTATAAGAAGTCCCACTATGTCCTCAGATAAGCCATTAAACAAGAAAATCATCAATTCAGGACTAAGATCAAATCCTACTGCGTCGGCTCTGATGCTCATCAGATGTGACTAGGCTTACAAACTTTCACGGATTACAAAGGGACACCCAGCCAAGAGCTGCCCAGTGACGCGAGCCTACCAGACGAGCTAAATGCCTTCTATGCTTGCTTCGAGTCAAACAACACTGATCTATGCATGAAAACACCAGCTGTTCCGGACGACTGTATGATCTCCCTCTCTGTGACTGATGTGAGTAAGACAAGTTAACATTCACATGGCCCCAGGACAAGATGGTAAGTGCGTTCACTGACAATTTCAACTTTTCCCTGACCCTGTCTGTAATACATACCCACATGTTTCATGCAGACCACCATAGTCCCTGTGCCCAAGAATGTCAATGTAACCTGTCTAAATGACTATAGCCCCATTGCACTCACATCTGTACACATTAAATTCTATCAAAGGCTGGTCATAGAATAGAATGGTGCCGGAGGGGATGGCTGACAATTTACAGACTCCTAACTAACTGTGCTGTTTTGTTAGTTTTTTTTGCGTTGTTTGTAACTTAAATTTTTTTTACTTATTTTGTACATCATGTTGCTGCTACCATCTCTTATGACCAAAACTTCCACTACCGTCCATTCTATTGGCCAACTTGCTTTCATTAGAAAACAAAATGGATGATATATGATCAAGACTATTCTACCAACAGGACACTGTTGACGTTGAGACTGGTGTTTTGCGGTTACTATTTAATGAAGCTGCCATTTGAGCACTTGTGAGGCGTCTGTTTCTCAAACTAGACTCTCTAATGTACTTGTCCTCTTGCTCAGTTGTGCACCGGGACCTCTCACTCCTCTTTCTATTCCGGTTAGAGACAGTTTGCGCTGTTCTGTGAAGGGAGTAGTACACAGCGTTGTACGAGATCTTAATTTTCTTGGAAATTTGTTGCATGGAATAGCCTTCATTTCTCAGAACAAGAATAGACTGACACGTTTCAGATGAAAGTTCTTTGTTTCTGGCCATTTTGAGCCTGTAATCGAACCCACGAATGTTGATGCTCCAGATACTCAAGTAGTCTAAAGGAGGACAGTTTTATTGCTTCTTTAATCAGCACAGCAGTTTTCAGCTGTGCTACTATAATTAAAAAAGGTTTTTCTAATGATCAATTAGCCTTTTAAAATTATAAACTTGCATTAGCTAACATAACGTGCCATTGGAACACAGGAGTGATGGTTGCTGATAATGGGCCTCTGTAGGCCTATGTAGATATTCCATAAAAAATCTGCCGTTTCAAGCTAAAGTAGTAGTTTTCAACATTAACAATGTCTACACTGTATTTCTGATCAATTTGATGTTATTTTAATGGACAAAAAAAATGCTTTTCTTTCAGAAACAAGGACATTTCTAAGTGACCCCAAACTTTTGAACGGTAGTGTACCTTAGGGTCGAGTTTGAGATAGTCAATAATGTGAAGGGTTTTCAAGAGGTATGGGGGTCAGGGTGGGTTGAGTATGTACTGCTAGAGAGTGCGGGTTGAATGTACATTTGTGATTGGATTGTGGATTGTGTATGGCAGTTTATTGAACTGTGGAATGTGGTTGTGTTGATGTTGGGTGGTGTGCAATTCGTTTTTAGAGGGGGGTTAATTTGGTGTTTTTGTTATTTGTGTCCCCTTCTACAGGTAATGATACGAGAGAGGTTGTCTATTGGAGACGAGGGAGGTGACCACCCAAGCCCTCCCCCACCTGTGGTTGTCCCCGACCAAAAAGACAGCCCCCAGCTCCAGCCTGCAGACCTGACCAAGCTGAGGGAAATGTTGACTCAGCGCGATAACGAGATCAGTATCCTTCCTATGCTGCAACCTTACAAGTATTACTCAAGTTCATCTCTGTCATCTGTTTGTGACTACGAATTGGAGAAGGTTCTGGCAAACGTATTTTCTATTTCTGTTGAAGTCATTATTGTTGAGCCAATCAAAAAACAATTAAGCTCAAGGAAAGGCCACTTTCTACCCGATCACCAAAAGGGTCCACCTGATTGTGGATACCCAGTTCCTACTTTTCATGTGCTTACTCTTTGCTGCTAAGTTTATTTAGTTATTTGGCATTTATTTAGCCTTTATTTAACCAGGTACAGTGCCTATAGAAAGTTTTCATACCCCTTTATTCTACATTTTGTTGTGTTACAGCCTGAATTCAAAATGGATTAAGTAGATTGTTTTGTCACTCATCTACACAAACTGAAATCATGTGTTTAGAAATGTTTGCACATTTATTGAACATTAATACAGAAATATCTAATTTACATAAGTATTCACACCTCTAAATCAATAAATGTTAGAATCACCTTTGGCAGTGGGTAAGTCTCTAAGAGCTTTGCACACCTGGATTGTACAATATCTGCACATTCTCTCAAACATTCTTCAATCTCTGTCAAGTTGGTTGTTGATCATTGCTAGACAGCCGTTTTCAAGTCTTGCTGTAGATTTTCAAGCCAATTTTTAATCCTCTATGATTTTTCCTCTGTTTAGCTCTATTCCGTTTTACCCCATTTTTCTCCCCAATGTTGATATTTTCTCATCGCTTCAACTCCCTAACGGGCTCGGAATGTGAAGGTCGAGTCATGCGTCTTTTGAAACATGACCCGTCAAACCGCGCTTCTTAACACCCACCTGCTTAACTCAGAAGCCAGCGGCACCAATGTGTCGTAGGAAACACTGTTCACCTGACGATCGAGGTCAGCCTGTAGGCGCACGGCCCACCACAAGGAGTCGCTGGAGGGCGATGATTGTGCGCCGCCCTATGGGACTCCTGATCACGGCCATTTGTGATACAGCCCGGAATCGATGTCTGGTCTGTAGTGACGCATATAGCACTGCGATGCAGTGCCTTTGACCATTGTGCACTTCGGGAGGCCTATTCCGATGACAAGTATACCCATAACATGATGCAGCCACCACCATGCTTGAAAATATGAAGTGGTACTCAGTGATGTGTTGTGTTGGATTTACCCCAAACATAACGCGTTTTATTCAGGACATAAAGTTAATTTCTTTGCCAAATGTTTTACTTTTGTGCCTTATTGCAAATAGGATGCATGTCTGTACAGGCTTCATTCTTTTCGCCCTGTTATTTAGGTTAGTATTGTGGAGTAACTGTCACGCCATCGCCGATCCACTTTTCATTTTCCATTTCTTTTGTCTTTGTTTTCTACACACCTGGTTTCAATTCCCCCATGACATGTTCATTATTTAACCCTCTGGTTTCCCCCGTGTTTGTGTGCATGTTTGTTTTATTGTTCATGCTGTTACTGACGGCTGGTATTTTGTTGCCGGGTTTTGTTATTACGCCCGTTTATGTCGTGGTACCGGTATTTTTCCCGCACCATAGTATTGTGTTTATACTGGTGTTATCTTGTATTAAATACCTTGTCCACGCATCTCAGCTCTCCTGCACCTGACACCTTTCACCTCTCCTGCACCTGACACCTTTCACCAACTACAATGTTGTTGATCTATTACAACCATTAAGCTCTGTAACTGTTTTAAAGTCACCATAGATCCCCACAGTGGAGGTGTGATAATACCCATAAAACCTAGCGGTCAAACAGGGATATGGTTCCAAATGTTTTTCCAACATACATTTTTTAGAAACACTTAAAATAAGAGCTGTGTTTCGTGTAGGTTTACCATAGCGTGATGTTTTGATAAACATGTAAACCGACACCATTCTCAAAGGGATAATCCATCCTCCCTGGTCTTTGTGGTTGAATTTGTGTTTGAATTTCACTGCTTACCTGAGGGACCTTAGAGATAATTGCATGAGTGGGAGATGAGGTAGTCATTCAAAAGTAATGTTCAACACTATTATCAAATCAAATTTTATTTGTCACATACACATGGTTAGCAGATGTTAATGTGAGTGCAGCGAAATGCTAGTGCTTCTAGTTCCAACAATGCAGTAATAACCAACGAGTAATCTAACCTATCAATTTCACAACAACTACCTTAAATGCAAATGAGAACATAATCTCAGTCAATTTACCTGGTAAAATAACGAATAAATAAAATACACACAAGTGTAAAGGAATGAAGAATATGTACATAAAAATATATGAAGGAGTGATGGTACAGAACGGCATAGGCAAGATGCAGCATATGGTATCGAGTACAGTATATATATTTGACATGAGTAATGTAGGATATGAGTTTGGAGGGTACCATGGTGTTAAATGCTGAGCTGTAGTCGATGAACAGCATTCTCACATAGGTATTCCTCTTGTCCAGATGTGTTAGGGCAGTGTGCAGTGTGGTTGCGATTGCGTCGTCTGTGGACCTATTGGGGTGGTAAGCAAATTGGAGTGGGTCTAGGGTGTCAGGTAGGGTGGAGGTGATATGGTCCTTGACTAGTCTCTCAAATCACTTCATGGTGACGGGAGTGAGTGCTACGGGGTGGTAGTCGTTTAGCTCAGTTACCTTAGCTTTCTTGGGAACAGGAACAATGGTGGCCCTCTTGAAGCATGTGGGGGACAGCAGACTGGGATAAAGATTGATTGAATATGTCCGTAAACACACCAGTAGGCTGGTCTGCGCATGCTCTGAGGACGCGGCTGGGGATGCTGTCTGGGCCTGCAGCCTTGCGAGGGTTAGCACGTTTAAATGTTATACTCACGTCGGCTGCAGTGAAGGAGAGTTCGCAGGTTTTGGTAGCGTGCCGTGTCAGTGGCACTGTATTGTCCTCAAAGCGGGCAAAGAAGTGTTTGTACTGTTTGTATCCGGTCATGTTTCCGGTCACCTTGACAAGAATGACAAGAAGTTAAATGTTGAGACCGAGTCTGCGTGTCTCACATGGGTAGGCAGACCATTCCATAAAAATGGAGCTCGATATGAGAAAGCCCTGCCTCCAGCTGTTTGCTTAGAAATTTTATGGACAATTAGGAGGCCTGCGTCTTGTGACCGTAGCGTACGTATAGGTATGTACGGCAGGACCAAATTGGCAGGACCAAATCGGAAAGATAGGTAGGAGCAAGACTACGTAATGCTTTGTAGGTTAGCAGTAAAACCTTGAAATCAGCCCTTGCCTTAACAGGGCTACGATAAAATCGATGTCCGTGTCCTGGTTTAGTACATTCGGGAGCAGCTTAGTAATGTCATTAAAACCCACATGGACTACGATAAATTCGATGTCCATGTCCTGGTTTAGTACATTCGGGAGCAGCTTAGTAATGTCATTAAAACCCACATGGACTACGATAAAATCGATGTCCATGTCCTGGTTTAGTACATTCGGGAGCAGCTTAGTAATGTAATTTACTCAAACTCCAGGATAGGACATTGTTTTTTCACCAGGAACAGTAACATTTATTACCATGGAGCTTCCCAAAATCACGCCTGGCGACTAGGCTGCTCATGTGGCTGCTGATTTTTTTCCAATAAAGAGACAATATTTTGCGAATACAGTATATTTTGCGAACACCGCATGTTTACATTATCAGCGAGATCTCAAGGATTCCCTCAACTGCCCTACTAATACTGTAATATTTACTTGCACGTCAAGGTGGTGATTCCCTGTCTTCTCAGTAATACCCCCCATCGTATTGGCAGGGCTGTGAGTGACACAGTCCAGTCAGTCCACTCTGTTTCCATAAACTCCACAGTGCGTTCCCTCAGGCTTGGAGCTCATGGGATATAGTGTACTGTGCTCTTGAAGATTTGTATGCACTTTGCTTTAAAGTGAAATGTGATTTTTTTTTTAAGGGGTTAGTAAAGTGGGTTCTTACTTTCCCTGAGAATGTCGAAGAGAGCTTTTTCTAATAATGGAATTTGTTGTGGAACCGGTCAAGCGAGTGTAAGCATACTACATCAGACACCATATAAATAAAGGAGACAAATAGATTTCACTTCGTGTTTTTTAATCCTGGTCCTGGGGACCGAAAGGGGCGCACATTTGAGTTTTTTTGCTTCGCACTACGCACCTGATTCCACTAACCAAAGGTTTGATGATGAGTTGATTAGTGGAATCAGGTTTGTAGTGCTAGGGTTTCTGAGCCCTTTCCTACTTACTGTTGACTTGCACGGGTGGCTTAGTCTGGCAAACGCTTGTCTTGTCCCCTCCTTGTGACCTTGAAAATGAACCATACTGACACTATCCACAGAAGCCACTTGTGAAAAGTGGATTTTGGCTCTGAGCTTTTTGATGTGTATTTGCTTTGCCCGGCAGCGTGTCCTGGAAGTTGGGGATTCATTGGTTTCAACAGGTATTTAATAAAATCAAATTTTTTTGGTCACATAATTAAAGAGCAGCAGTAAATTAACAGTAGCGAGGCTATATACAGGGGGTACTGGTACCAAACCTCTGGTACAGCATTTGAGTGAACTCGTAATGCAACTTTCCTTTATCTTCAATTGATTATATCGGGGACTATGTTGTTAGCAATGATTTAGGTGTGTTGATATGAGATTCTGTTTGACCATTACCAGGCCACTCTGTGTAGTTGAGTTACGTTCAGGTCCATGAGAGTTATGATCCTGTTTTGGTTCCATTTAATTCGTTTTACACTGTTGTTCCCGATTACATCTACATGACAGCTAAATGAGTAGTACTTTGCAGACGCCCTAAATAGGGGGCCATTTAT
The DNA here is from genome assembly GCF_018296145.1 of Oncorhynchus tshawytscha. NCBI lineage: Eukaryota > Metazoa > Chordata > Actinopteri > Salmoniformes > Salmonidae > Oncorhynchus > Oncorhynchus tshawytscha. The sequence goes on along the minus strand of NC_056440.1, from coordinate 49,575,030 downwards.
CATCCTGACATAAACCTGGACATTTAGATAACTTGTTTGATTGAGAGATGTAAATCGTCTATCTATGTAGACTAACCTAATTTTGGTAGGTGTGAAAACAAGATGTTTGAAAATCTGATGAGGCAAAACTAGAACGGGCTCAGGGAACCAAATAATGTGGTGACTGTAAATTACTGGATGTCATCCCAGGCATCAACAGCACGGTACTCTTTTGTTAAACCACAGGCAGTTTTTGAAAATAAGCTATTTTCCTTGTGTACTTTTACTACAAGCCTTTGATTAAATATTGAATGTATATTTTGATGGAATGCAACCTGGTGCTTGTGTCGTAAAAAAAAAAGGACAGCTCCTAAATCTTGGAAGATCTTTTTATTTTTTGCTTTAGTCTTGAGTTATTTGAGCAGTCAGCACTTTATAGGTTAAAAAAAAGTGTACTTGACAGTCTGTATTTTATGGATTTACCTTCCCTGGCCCTGTTTCCTTTCTGCTTGGCAGTGCAGGGAACAGATGTGTATTCCCGTTGTGCAGTAAGCATGTCAGCCTATGGACAACCTTTTCATTTGGCAAATCAAGGGGCTTGGGCTTTTCTTTTCAAGGACAGCCATTAAAAATAAAAATGAATGTATTGTTCATTTTGCATCTGTGTGCCTGTATATACATAAACTACATATAGACTGTCAGCATACAGTGTGTAAGTGCAAGGTTCTCCAAAACATTTGATTGATCCCAATGGATTGGGTTTGAAGTAGATGGGACAGAGGGAAACCATTACCGTAAATTTAACTAATGGGTTGAATAAGTTTGTGCTGTTCTGTTGCCAGGTGGAACATGTCGTGGGATTGGAAGTGTGAACAGGATCGGAGTGTTTTCGTCTTTCACTCCCCACTCACTCACTCTGTCATACACACACACACAAATGTGTGCACACACACACATTTGTACGCAAACATACACTCACAAATGTGCGCACACACAAATGCACTCATGCACAAATGTCAAGAAAAAAAAGACTCTCATCAGGAGAAGATGCTCTGGAATCTTGACACGCTCTCTCCAGCCTTCACGGCTCCTATTCTCTCCGGTAATTCATACCAGACAAGGGCTGCATCCCAAATTACATTTGGATTTGAGTAATTTAGCAGATGCTCTTATCCAGAGCAACTTACAGTTAATACATTCATCTTAAGATAGCTAGTTTAGACTATCACATCACACATTTCCTCCAGTCATAGTAAGTACATTTTTCTCAATAAAGAAGTTATCAGCAAAGTAGCTTCTGTCCCTCTCCTCGCCCCTACCTAGGCTCGAATCAGGGACCCTCTGCACACATTGACAACAACCACCCTCGAAGCATCGTTACCCATCGCTTCACAAAAGCCGCGACCCTTGCAGAGCAAGGGGAACAACTACTTCAAGGTCTCAGAGCGAGTGACGTCACCGATTGAAATGCTATTAGCGCGCACCCTGCTAACTAGCTAGCCATTTCACATTGGTTACACTAGTAGGAAAAGACCAGTGCAAGTTAAAACATTTTATGGGGCAGAATAAGACTGAGATGTCTTATTTAAAATACTCTTTGACGAGGTAGGTTTTCAGATGTTTTCACCCCCCAATGGTGCACCAAAGACCAGGGGTGGCAGAACGGAGTTCCCAAATGGCACCCTAATCTTTTGTATAATATTGACGGTCCCAAATGGCACCCTATTCCCAGGACATCTCACTGAGCTGGTAAGGTCAGAGAACGCATGTGTCAGCCTGGCCCATATTAAAGACGACAGCGTGCTCGTGCCATTTCCTCCATGTTTAAGGAAACCATTGTTATTGCCCTTATTGTCTTGAAGTATGTGTTGTAAGGGGAGCCTCATATCATCTTTATCTTCATGTGATGTCCCTCACAGTGCAAGGAAGACCAGGGATATTCTTCAAAATATGTTTTGTCCTTTTCGTGGAAACTTAATTGAGTTTTTCTGTGATATATTGACAGATGGAAGTTCCCTTTCTCTAAGACAGAATGACCTTTACCATTTGTGTTGAAATTGGAGTATCTATTTTGTCCCATTCCTTACCTCCAAATGCCATCTAGGCCAGACCTTGAACTTTAAACCTGACTGTTATCTCTACATCAAACCAGACTGATGAGATATTTTGTTACACATTTGTGAGGATAGACATTTCTTCTCATGGCTCAGACACACTGCGGCGATGAATTGATAAAACCAGCTGGTAGCCATCAGCTTGCAGTGTGTTATAGCAACCACCTGCTGGATGTCAACAAATGTGAAAATTAACTGAAAGTGACAGACAATCCTGGTCAAAGGCACTCAGCCCGTAGCTCTGGGGTGTTTCTTCTCTTACTTGCTATGTATGGTACCCACCACCCGGCTAACTCAGGTGTGCGTTTTCAGTTTTTTTTTAAAGTTGCCCATTAACCATTTCTTCCCAAAGAGGATGTCTATACATGTTCTTTAACCTAAGCATCACAGATATCCTGGTGAGCATTCTGAAGAAGGAGAAGAGGAGATCTAAGGACGCTGCTGCTCAACTGGCCAACATCTCCAATGGCCGTTCCTTGGACCCCCAGAGTCCTTTGAGGTTATACACAGCGTCACTGGCAGGAGAAACAGAGGCAGTAGAGAATGACCATGGAGTGCCACCCACTCTTTATGGGGAAAGAGGTATGCTGATTCACTGTCACCATCGGGTCAGGATGCAAATCCAGAAGTATGATAATTCATTTAAAAAAATATGATTTTAATACTTATCTATACCATAACCTTACATGATATTTTTTTATTTTATTTTTTTATAAATGTTCACTTCCCAGTATAGCCAATTTGTACTTTGCAAGTTGGCCATGTAGTGGGAATGCTTACTCGCATTCTAGCAGAGACTCATGCTTACATGGTGTTTTTAACATGCTTTTATCACACGCACATTTGTGCAGAGAAACAAAACAGTTGTACGATTTTAGTTGTGTATTCCTTTTAAGTTTTATTAGTCATATTTACAGGATAGGCATGCTATACATCGAAAGGCTTTACTTGCAGGTTCCTTCTCGACAATGCAACAAAAATAAGAAAAGATAAGAATACGAACGTGATGTAAATGACGGTAGAATAGAATAAACATTTTAGCATAAGTAAAATATAGGAAGGCACAATTTATAGTCCAATATTTCCATGTGTATAAATTGAGCAGTATAATAGCAGTCTGGTAGCAGCAGTTGTGATGTGTGTGTGTGTAGCACTGAGTGTACAAAACATTAAGAACATAACGTAAACATGACATGGACTGACCAGGTGAATCCAGGTGAAAGCTATGATCTCTTATTGATGTAACTTGTTAAATCAACTTCAATCAGTGTAGATGAAGGGAAGGAGACGGGTTAAAACATTAGTTTTAAGCCTTGAGACAATTGAAACATGGATTGTGTATGTGTGCCATTCAGAGGGTGAATGGGCAAGACAAAATATTTAAGTTCCTTTGAAAGAGGTATGGTAGTAGGTGCCAGGCACACCGGTTTGTATCAAGAACATCAACGCTGCTGGGTTTTTCACACACAACAGTTTCATGTGTGTATCAAGAAGGACATTCAGGCCAATTTGACAGAACTGTAGGAAGCATTGGAGTTAACATGGTCCAGCATCCCTATGGAATGTTTTCGACACATTGTAGAGTCCATCACCCTGACAAATTGAGGTTATTTTGAGGGCAAACGGTGAAGGTGTTCCTAATGTTTGGTACACTCAGTGTGTGTGTGTGTCTGTGTGTGTGTGTGTCTGTGTGTCTGTGTGTGTGATACCGTCTGCCCGATGGTAAGGGAGTGAACAACTCGTGGCTGGAGTGTGTGTGATGCTGTTTTTGTTTTGTTTTGTTGATGTTGAGTTAGAAGCTGACTCATCATTGTTGGTTATCAGGCCTACAACTGTGGTGTTGTCAACAAACTTGATGATGGAGTTGGTGTCGTGCAAAAATCGCACAGTCATGGGTGAACAGGGAGTACTGCAGAGAACTGAGGTCTCACAATTGGGGGCCCCTGTGTGGAGTCAGTGTGAAAGAGGTGTTGTTGACATTCCTCCTGTGGTCTGCCCGTCAGGAAGTCCAGGATCCAGTTGCAGAGGCTGGTGTCGGGCTTGGAGGGAACAATAGTATTGAATCCTGAACCTGTAGTCAATGAACAGCGTTCTCACATAGGTGTTCCTCTTGTCCAGATGTGTTACGCCCGTGTGAATAGAAATGGAAATGGCATCTTCTCTGGCTGGCATGTTGCCCTTGATGTGGGCCATGACCAGCCTCTCAAAGCACTTCATGATGACCAAGGTGAGTGCAACAGGCGATAGTCATTTGGGCATGTCTCCTTCTTTTTCTTGGGCACTGGGATGATGTTGGTCTCCTTAAAGCAGACTGCAGCCTGGGACAGGGACAAGTTGAAGATGTCAGAGAAGACGCCCGCCAGATGGTCAGCACACACTCTGAGGACGCAGCCAGGGACGCCATCTGGGCCAGCTTGCTTTGTGACTATTCACTCTTTTCAGAGTTTTCCTCACGTCAGCCTTGGAGACCGATAGCACATAGTCATCCAGAGCAGTGATAGTCTTCCTGGATGGCTCAGTATAGTTTGCCTCAAAGCTAACATAGAATGTGTTAAGGTCATCTGTTAGGGAGGCTTCAGTGGGCACCGCACAGCTGGATTTGCCTTTGCAGTCTGTAATAGTCTGTAGTCCTTGCCGAGTCTGAGTTGTCGATCATCAATTCAAGTTTGAGTCTGTATTGTCTTTTTGCATCCCTAATGGATTTGCGGAGCTCGTACCTGCTTGACTAGTACTCCATGTGCGCCACCGACATTGAATGCTGCAGTTCTGGCTTTCAGCAGTACACACAATACCCTATATATACAATATTCAATCAATTGAATTTACCACATGTGGACTCAAATCAAGTTGTAGAAACATCTCAAGGATGATAAATGGATGACCCAAGCTCAATTTTGAGTCTCATAGCAAAGGGTCTGAATACTTATGTAAATAAGGTATATGTTTTTTATATTTTTCTATACATTTGCTAAAAATTTAAAAAACCTGTTTTCACTTTGTCATTATGGGGTATTGTGTTAAAATTGTATTTATTATTTATTTAATCATTTTTAGAATACAGCTGTAACGTAACAGAATGTGGAAAATTTCAAGGGGTGCTGAAAACTTTCCGAATTCATTGAATATTCTGCAATATTGATGGATGAGGCCTGAGAGGATGAATGTTTGAACATGTATTCCATTCAGTTTTCTCAAAACAATCCTGCAGCATTAAGTCTGCCTTCTCTGTCCAGCACCTCACTATTCTCTGTGTCGGTGGCTCCCTCTTGAGCTGCTGCTTGTAGGCAGGGAGTAGGAACAGAGAAACATGATCTGATTGGCCGAAGTGGGTGCGGGGGATGGCTTAGTACGCATTACGGATGTTTGTGTATACATGTTCAAGCACGCTGGATCATCTGGTGGATCAGGATACATGTTGGTGATATGTGTTTTAGACAGGCTTGGTTAATGTCACACAGCATTCCCTGATGTCCCTCTGCGATTGAGGCTTTGCTCTGAGTTCACAAAGTTCAATTTCCAGAGATTGGACATTAGCCATCAGAATACAAGGAAGAGGAGGCCGAGTTTACCCGTCTTTTCAGTCTAGCTTGGAGTCCTCCTTTCCTTCTTCTTCTTCGTTGCCGGCGTTGCCTTATGTCATCTCATCCAGGAGCAACAGTTTAGCCCACTGTGCTGGGAACAAAGGAGGTCTCACAATTGGGGGCCCCTGTGTGGAGTCAGTGTGAAAGAGGTGTTGTTGACATTCCTCCTGTGGTCTGCCCGTCAGGAAGTCCAGGATCCAGTTGCAGAGGCTGGTGTCGGGCTTGGAGGGAACAATAGTATTGAATCCTGAACCTGTAGTCAATGAACAGCGTTCTCACATAGGTGTTCCTCTTGTCCAGATGTGTTACGCCCGTGTGAATAGAAATGGAAATGGCATCTTCTCTGGATGTGTTGGAGCGGTATGTAAATTGGAGTGGTTCCAGTTTGGCTGGCATGTTGCCCTTGATGTGGGCCATGACCAGCCTCTCAAAGCACTTCATGATGACCAAGGTGAGTGCAACAGGCGATAGTCATTTGGGCATGTCTCCTTCTTTTTCTTGGGCACTGGGATGATGTTGGTCTCCTTAAAGCAGACTGCAGCCTGGGACAGGGACAAGTTGAAGATGTCAGAGAAGACGCCCGCCAGATGGTCAGCACACACTCTGAGGACGCAGCCAGGGACGCCATCTGGGCCAGCTTGCTTTGTGACTATTCACTCTTTTCAGAGTTTTCCTCACGTCAGCCTTGGAGACCGATAGCACATAGTCATCCAGAGCAGTGATAGTCTTCCTGGATGGCTCAGTATAGTTTGCCTCAAAGCTAACATAGAATGTGTTAAGGTCATCTGTTAGGGAGGCTTCAGTGGGCACCGCACAGCTGGATTTGCCTTTGCAGTCTGTAATAGTCTGTAGTCCTTGCCGAGTCTGAGTTGTCGATCATCAATTCAAGTTTGAGTCTGTATTGTCTTTTGCATCCCTAATGGATTTGCGGAGCTCGTACCTGCTTGACTAGTACTCCATGTGCGCCACCGACATTGAATGCTGCAGTTCTGGCTTTCAGCAGTACACACAATACCCTATAATGATAAAGCAAAAACAGGTTTTTAGACATTTCTTTACATGTATAACAAAAAGAAAACTGAAATATCACATTTACATAAGCATTCAGACCCTTTACTCAGTGCTTGTAGCACCTTGACGCTACAAGCTTGGCACACCTGTATTTGGGGAGTTTCTCCCATTCTTCTCTGCAGACCCTCCAAAGCTCTGTCAGGTTGGAGGGGGAGTGTTGCTGCACAGCCATTTTCAGGTCTCTCCAGAGATGTTAGATGGGGCTTAAGTCCGGGCTCTGGCTGGGCCAGTTAAGTGACATTCAGAGACTTGTCCCAAAGCCACTCTTGCATTGTCTAGGTTGTGTGCTTAGGGTCGTTGTCCTGTTGGAAGGTGAACCTTCGCCCCAGTCTAAGGTCATGAGTGCTCTGGAGTAGGTTTTCATCAAGGATCTCTCTGTACTTTGCTCCGTTCATCTTTCCTCGATCCTGACTAATATACCAGTCTCTGTTGCTGAAAAACATCCCAACAGCATGCTTCACCGTAGGGATGGTGCCAGGTTTCCTCCAGACGTGACGCTTGGATTTCATGGCAAAGAGTTCAGTCTTGATTTCGTCAGACCATAAAATCTTGTTTCTCATGGTCTGAGAGTCCTTTAGCTGCTTTTTGGCAAACTCCAAGTGGGCCTTTTACTGAGGAGTGGCTTCCGCCTGGCCACTTTACCATAAAGGCCTGATTGGTGGAGTGCTGCTGAGATGGATGTCCTTCTTGAAGGTTCTCTCATCTCCACAAAGGAACTCTGAAACTCAGTCATAGTGACCATTGGGTTCTTGGTCACCTCCCTGACCAAGGCCCTTCTCCCCCGATTGCCCAGTTTGGCCGGGCGGCCAGCTCTTGTAAGGGTCTTGGTGGTTCCAAACTTCTTCCATTTAAGAATGATTGCGGCCAATGTGTTCTTGGGGACCTTCAATGTTACAACATTTTTGGCAGCCTTCCCCAGATCTGTGCTTTCGACACAATCCTGTCTCAGAGCTCTACGGACGATTCCTTTGACCTCATGGCTTGGTTTTTGCTCCGACATGCACAGTCAACTGTGGGACATAATATAAAGACAGGTGTGTGTCTTTCCAAATCATATCCAATCAATTGAATTTACCACATGTGGACTCAAATCAAGTTGTAGAAACATCTCAAGGATGATAAATGGATGACCCAAGCTCAATTTTGAGTCTCATAGCAAAGGGTCTGAATACTTATGTAAATAAGGTATATGTTTTTTATATTTTTCTATACATTTGCTAAAAATTTAAAAAACCTGTTTTCACTTTGTCATTATGGGGTATTGTGTTAAAATTGTATTTATTATTTATTTAATCATTTTTAGAATACAGCTGTAACGTAACAGAATGTGGAAAATTTCAAGGGGTGCTGAAAACTTTCCGAATTCATTGAATATTCTGCAATATTGATGGATGAGGCCTGAGAGGATGAATGTTTGAACATGTATTCCATTCAGTTTTCTCAAAACAATCCTGCAGCATTAAGTCTGCCTTCTCTGTCCAGCACCTCACTATTCTCTGTGTCGGTGGCTCCCTCTTGAGCTGCTGCTTGTAGGCAGGGAGTAGGAACAGAGAAACATGATCTGATTGGCCGAAGTGGGTGCGGGGGATGGCTTAGTACGCATTACGGATGTTTGTGTATACATGTTCAAGCACGCTGGATCATCTGGTGGATCAGGATACATGTTGGTGATATGTGTTTTAGACAGGCTTGGTTAATGTCACACAGCATTCCCTGATGTCCCTCTGCGATTGAGGCTTTGCTCTGAGTTCACAAAGTTCAATTTCCAGAGATTGGACATTAGCCATCAGAATACAAGGAAGAGGAGGCCGAGTTTACCCGTCTTTTCAGTCTAGCTTGGAGTCCTCCTTTCCTTCTTCTTCTTCGTTGCCGGCGTTGCCTTATGTCATCTCATCCAGGAGCAACAGTTTAGCCCACTGTGCTGGGAACAAAGGAGGTCTCACAATTGGGGGCCCCTGTGTGGAGTCAGTGTGAAAGAGGTGTTGTTGACATTCCTCCTGTGGTCTGCCCGTCAGGAAGTCCAGGATCCAGTTGCAGAGGCTGGTGTCGGGCTTGGAGGGAACAATAGTATTGAATCCTGAACCTGTAGTCAATGAACAGCGTTCTCACATAGGTGTTCCTCTTGTCCAGATGTGTTACGCCCGTGTGAATAGAAATGGAAATGGCATCTTCTCTGGATGTGTTGGAGCGGTATGTAAATTGGAGTGGTTCCAGTTTGGCTGGCATGTTGCCCTTGATGTGGGCCATGACCAGCCTCTCAAAGCACTTCATGATGACCAAGGTGAGTGCAACAGGCGATAGTCATTTGGGCATGTCTCCTTCTTTTTCTTGGGCACTGGGATGATGTTGGTCTCCTTAAAGCAGACTGCAGCCTGGGACAGGGACAAGTTGAAGATGTCAGAGAAGACGCCCGCCAGATGGTCAGCACACACTCTGAGGACGCAGCCAGGGACGCCATCTGGGCCAGCTTGCTTTGTGACTATTCACTCTTTTCAGAGTTTTCCTCACGTCAGCCTTGGAGACCGATAGCACATAGTCATCCAGAGCAGTGATAGTCTTCCTGGATGGCTCAGTATAGTTTGCCTCAAAGCTAACATAGAATGTGTTAAGGTCATCTGTTAGGGAGGCTTCAGTGGGCACCGCACAGCTGGATTTGCCTTTGCAGTCTGTAATAGTCTGTAGTCCTTGCCGAGTCTGAGTTGTCGATCATCAATTCAAGTTTGAGTCTGTATTGTCTTTTTGCATCCCTAATGGATTTGCGGAGCTCGTACCTGCTTGACTAGTACTCCATGTGCGCCACCGACATTGAATGCTGCAGTTCTGGCTTTCAGCAGTACACACAATACCCTATAATGATAAAGCAAAAACAGGTTTTTAGACATTTCTTTACATGTATAACAAAAAGAAAACTGAAATATCACATTTACATAAGCATTCAGACCCTTTACTCAGTGCTTGTAGCACCTTTGACGCTACAAGCTTGGCACACCTGTATTTGGGGAGTTTCTCCCATTCTTCTCTGCAGACCCTCCAAAGCTCTGTCAGGTTGGAGGGGGAGTGTTGCTGCACAGCCATTTTCAGGTCTCTCCAGAGATGTTAGATGGGGCTTAAGTCCGGGCTCTGGCTGGGCCAGTTAAGTGACATTCAGAGACTTGTCCCAAAGCCACTCTTGCATTGTCTAGGTTGTGTGCTTAGGGTCGTTGTCCTGTTGGAAGGTGAACCTTCGCCCCAGTCTAAGGTCATGAGTGCTCTGGAGTAGGTTTTCATCAAGGATCTCTCTGTACTTTGCTCCGTTCATCTTTCCCTCGATCCTGACTAATATACCAGTCTCTGTTGCTGAAAAACATCCCAACAGCATGCTTCACCGTAGGGATGGTGCCAGGTTTCCTCCAGACGTGACGCTTGGATTTCATGGCAAAGAGTTCAGTCTTGATTTCGTCAGACCATAAAATCTTGTTTCTCATGGTCTGAGAGTCCTTTAGCTGCTTTTTGGCAAACTCCAAGTGGGCCTTTTACTGAGGAGTGGCTTCCGCCTGGCCACTTTACCATAAAGGCCTGATTGGTGGAGTGCTGCTGAGATGGATGTCCTTCTTGAAGGTTCTCTCATCTCCACAAAGGAACTCTGAAACTCAGTCATAGTGACCATTGGGTTCTTGGTCACCTCCCTGACCAAGGCCCTTCTCCCCCGATTGCCCAGTTTGGCCGGGCGGCCAGCTCTTGTAAGGGTCTTGGTGGTTCCAAACTTCTTCCATTTAAGAATGATTGCGGCCAATGTGTTCTTGGGGACCTTCAATGTTACAACATTTTTGGCAGCCTTCCCCAGATCTGTGCTTTCGACACAATCCTGTCTCAGAGCTCTACGGACGATTCCTTTGACCTCATGGCTTGGTTTTTGCTCCGACATGCACAGTCAACTGTGGGACATAATATAAAGACAGGTGTGTGTCTTTCCAAATCATATCCAATCAATTGAATTTACCACATGTGGACTCAAATCAAGTTGTAGAAACATCTCAAGGATGATAAATGGATGACCCAAGCTCAATTTTGAGTCTCATAGCAAAGGGTCTGAATACTTATGTAAATAAGGTATATGTTTTTTATATTTTTCTATACATTTGCTAAAAATTTTAAAAACCTGTTTTCACTTTGTCATTATGGGGTATTGTGTTAAAATTGTATTTATTATTTATTTAATCATTTTTAGAATACAGCTGTAACGTAACAGAATGTGGAAAATTTCAAGGGGTGCTGAAAACTTTCCGAATTCATTGAATATTCTGCAATATTGATGGATGAGGCCTGAGAGGATGAATGTTTGAACATGTATTCCATTCAGTTTTCTCAAAACAATCCTGCAGCATTAAGTCTGCCTTCTCTGTCCAGCACCTCACTATTCTCTGTGTCGGTGGCTCCCTCTTGAGCTGCTGCTTGTAGGCAGGGAGTAGGAACAGAGAAACATGATCTGATTGGCCGAAGTGGGTGCGGGGGATGGCTTAGTACGCATTACGGATGTTTGTGTATACATGTTCAAGCACGCTGGATCATCTGGTGGATCAGGATACATGTTGGTGATATGTGTTTTAGACAGGCTTGGTTAATGTCACACAGCATTCCCTGATGTCCCTCTGCGATTGAGGCTTTGCTCTGAGTTCACAAAGTTCAATTTCCAGAGATTGGACATTAGCCATCAGAATACAAGGAAGAGGAGGCCGAGTTTACCCGTCTTTTCAGTCTAGCTTGGAGTCCTCCTTTCCTTCTTCTTCTTCGTTGCCGGCGTTGCCTTATGTCATCTCATCCAGGAGCAACAGTTTAGCCCACTGTGCTGGGAACAAAGGAGTAAATAAAGTATTCCAGATCTGGTAAGCTGGGAGATAAGTATGTAGCCTCCAATTCATGATCCAGAAGTGTTTGTCAGTTGTAGGAAATAATTGTACAAACATTCTGGGCAGCAAAGTAATAATTAATGCAAAAATTGCCATAAAAGAGCTAACATGCTGACCACACCGCCCGTGTCGCGTGCGCGAGCATTGCAAAATAAATGTACACATACATGTTATTCAATCATTGCATCCACACTGTTCGGGCACGTCAATGATCGTCTGCATAGCCAGTAGAACTTGGATCTATTTGTAGAACTTGGATCTATTTGATGTTGCTTTGACGAGCTGCAAATCCTGATGTTCACACTCCAATCCAGTTGGTGGTCGTAATGCACCTTAAAGTTGGTTGGCAACCGCCATATAAAGTCTAAAGAAGAAGAAGAAGCCTGAAGGAGGAGAGAAACAAACTCGGTTTACCCTTTTATCTGTGGATTAATTGTCGGAGTAGAGGACCTTGTGCATTTCAGGTAAAATAACACATTGTTTACATTCCAGGACAAATTAGCTAGCAACAGCAAGCTGTCTAGCTAAATTGCCATGCATGTTCAATGCTTTTGCGCCCGGTTTAGTCAGCATGTAAGTCAAGCAGGAAACAGTAAGACACACGCCCTCCTCATCAAATGTATTTATATAGCCCTTCGTACATCAGCTGATATCTCAAAGTGCTGTACAGAAACCCAGCCAAAACCCCAAACAGCAAGCAATGCAGGTGTAGAAGCACGGTGGCTAGGAAAAACTCCCTAGAAAGGCCAAAACCTAGGAAGAAACCTAGAGAGGAACCAGGCTATGTGGGGTGGCCAGTCCTCTTCTGGCTGTGCCGGGTGGAGATTATAACAGAACATGGCCAAGATGTTCAAATGTTCATAAATGACCAGCATGGTCGTATAATAATAAGGCAGAACAGTTGAAACTGGAGCAGCAGCACGGTCAGGTGGACTGGGGACAGCAAGGAGTCATCATGTCAGGTAGTCCTGGGGCATGGTCCTAGGGCTCAGGTCCTCCGAGAGAGAGAAAGAAAGAGAGAATTAGAGAGAGCATATGTGGGGTGGCCAGTCCTCTTCTGGCTGTGCCGGGTGGAGATTATAACAGAACATGGCCAAGATGTTCAAATGTTCATAAATGACCAGCATGGTCGAATAATAATAAGGCAGAACAGTTGAAACTGGAGCAGCAGCACGGCCAGGTGGACTGGGGACAGCAAGGAGTCATCATGTCAGGTAGTCCTGGGGCATGGTCCTAGGGCTCAGGTCCTCCGAGAGAGAGAGAGAGAGAGAGAGAGACAGAGAGAGAGAGAAAGCGAGAATTAGAGAACGCACACTTAGATTCACACAGGACACCGAATAGGACAGGAGAGGTACTCCAGATATAACAAACTGACCCTAGCCCCCCCGACACATTAACTACTGCAGCATAAATACTGGAGGCTGAGACAGGAGGGGTCAGGAGACACTGTGGCCCCATCCGAGGACACCCCCAGACAGGGCCAAACAGGAAGGATATAACCCCACCCACTTTGCCAAAGCACAGCCCCCACACCACTAGAGGGATACCTTCAACCACCAACTTACCATCCTGAGACAAGGCTGAGTATAGCCCACAAAGAACTCCGCCATGGCACAACCCAAGGGGGGGCGCCATCCCAGACAGGATGACCACATCAGTGAATCAACCCACTCAGGTGACGCACCCCTTCCAGGGACGGCAAGAGAGAGCCCCAGTAAGCCAGTGACTCAGCCCCTGTAATAGGGTTAGAGGCAGAGAATCCCAGTGGGAAGAGGGGAACCGGCGAGGCAGAGACAGCAAGGGCGGTTCGTTGCTCCAGAGCCTTTCCGTTCACCTTCCCACTCCTGGGCCAGACTACACTCAATCATATGACCCACTGAAGAGATAAGTCTTCAGTAAGGACTTAAAGGTTGAGACCGAGTTTGCGTCTCTGACATGGGTAGGCAGACCGTTCCATAAAAATGGAGCTCTATAGGAGAAAGCCCTGCCTCCAGCTGTTTGCTTAGAAATTCTAGGGACAATTAGGAGGCCTGCGTCTTGTGACCGTAGCGTACGTGTAGGTATGTATTGCAGGACCAAATCAGAGAGATAGGTAGGAGCAAGCCCATGTAATGCTTTGTAGGTTAGCAGTAAAACCTTGAAATCAGCCCTTGCTTTGACAGGAAGCCAGTGTAGAGAGGCTAGCACTGGAGTAATATGATCAAATTTTTTGGTTCTAGTCAGAATTCGAGCAGCCGTATTTAGTACTAACTCATCACCACCATCTTAATTTTATGGGAATGCTGCTGTATGTTATGAGGACTATCAAAGGCATTCCTCACCAAGTGGTACTAGTTAAAGCTCTGCATGACCCTATCACACTTTGATTTTTTGCTAGTGGTAGATAAAGTCTAGCTGAAGTTTGCAGTGGCTGTTTATAGCAAACCAAAATATGGATTACAGTTTATCCTGGTCCATAGACTACTTTCAGGGTGATACTGAACATTCCCTTTAATTTCTTTCCTATTTCTTAAAAATTGTGTCACTTGAGGGAGACTGGCTCAGTGGTAGTGCTTCAGTCCGACAAGCACACATTGCCAAGAACGGCATGGGATCGAATCCTGCCCCATACACCACTTTCCTCCTGTTATCCCCTCTATATCTGTAACCCACTATACTTTCCATCTAAGTAACTGAAAAAAATATGGAAGGATGGTGCTCCGTAAAAAAAACAAGAAGACTATTGTAAATCATAAAAGTTGCCCATTGAGCAACCTATTAGTGTTCACCTCAAGAGATTTTAGATGTTAAAGGTATACAGTCAGACTAAAGTTATTTGAGGGCTTTTCACACTTCTGAACTGAGCCGATCCAAACCAAGCTGTACTGAGCTGCCCTAGTTACGCATCCACCGTTGTTTTTGGAACTGTGCTGAAAAGATCAATGTGAAAAGAAAATATCAGAGCCAGCACAGTTTGGTTCAGGTCAGCACAGTAGTGCCAATTGCCCCTTACCATATCTCTGCAAGTATAAACGGGGCACATGCTGACCCATAACAGGGCTCAGCTGCATGATGTCGCTATATACAACTCACTGTCTAGCCTGCCAGCTAGCCTAGTGGCTAAGCCCACTGATTTCTGCATGATAAAGGAGGCTCTTGTGATCATAATGAACCATTGAAGCAAATATAACATCACAGTTCCATGGAGGTGAACTCTATTAAACGGGATGCTCTGTATATTAAACGGGACAGGAAATGAATAGGACATAAATGGGGTCACGCTGATTGTCAGTGTGCCTGTCGAGGTTGTCTTTGGAGAGACTTTAAATGCATAACAAATCCTTTTTTTCAGTATTTACTGTATGGCGAACAGTCAACCACTCAACGTCCCACCGCTACACTATATTTAAATAGTGTCATCAGACGGATCACATTTCATGCATGAGGAGTTTCCTCTTTGGAATTAGCATGCTTTGGAATTAGCATCTGGGTGTATCCCAGATTTCATCCTATTCCCTGTATAGTGCACTACTTTTATTTTATTTATTTTTATTTTTATTTCACCTTTATTTAACCAGGTAGGCTAGTTGAGAACAAGTTCTCATTTGCAACTGCGACCTGGCCAAGATAAAGCATAGCAGTGTGAACAGACAACACAGAGTTACACATTGAGTAAACAATTAACAAGTCAATAACACAGTAGAAAAAAAGGGAGTCTATATACATTGTGTGCAAAAGGCATGAGGAGGTAGACGAATAATTACAATTTTGCAGATTAACACTGGAGTGATAAATGATCAGATGGTCATGTACAGGTAGAGATATTGGTGTGCAAAAGAGCAGAAAAGTAAATAAATAAAAACAGTATGGGGATGAGGTAGGTAAAAATGGGTGGGCTATTTACCGATAGACTATGTATAGCTGCAGCGATCGGTTAGCTGCTCAGATAGCAGATGTTTGAAGTTGGTGAGGGAGATAAAAGTCTCCAACTTCAGCGATTTTTGCAATTCGTTCCAGTCACAGGCAGCAGAGAACTGGAACGAAAGGCGGCCAAATGAGGTGTTGGCTTTAGGGATGATCAGTGAGATACATCTGCTGGAGCGCGTGCTACGGGTGGGTGTTGCCATCGTGACCAGTGAACTGAGATAAGGTCAACAGAGATCAAAGGTAGTGCACTATATAGAGAATAGGGTGGCATTTGGAATGCACACCCATAATAGGTAGCCCAGACCCAGTAATAATTTTGCTTTCATTGGACTGCAGCACTGCCTATAGATGGGTTAACTAATACCGGGGGAATTCAAATGGGGTGGTTGCCAAAAGTCGAGCTATTGAGCTTCTCCTTAGGAGAGCTCCCTCCTCGCTGGTGGCAGGTTTGTTTGGCTTTGCCTGTTTAATTTATGTGTAGCGGTGACTTTAGCGTGATGATAAAACTGAGCCCCGATAATAACTGTGATCATAGCCCTGGGTGCGGGATGCGAGCCAGCAACTCATCAAACTGACTCAGAGCTCCTGTCTCCACAAACTGCAGCGCTGTCTCATTGGGCTCCTCATCACCATTTTTGAGTAATGATCCTTGGTAATAGGACCATTGAGGGTAATTGCAAACAGGGTTCTTGAAAGAAGAGCCTATTAAAAAACAAACGCATCTTGTCAGGGAGAGAGTCAATCACTCATTGAGGAGCGATCAGTGTTTATGAAGTGGTTGATAAGCAATGTCCGTGTGTCACGCTGAGCTCTCAGAACAGCATGCTCTCTAACTCGTATTACCTCGGATTTGACTGGTAGAGCTCAAGGCAGACCTCGTTGCCCCCGCTCCTCTGCCCTTTTGACCCCGTTATTGGCTTTCTCCATTGCTATGAGAAACGATGACCCCCGTTTATATTTAATTGACCTGTCACATAGACACTTGCCTGACTCTCAAACTGCATGTGCAACTGCTTCGAGAACCACATTCTCCCAAAAAGTTCAGCTGAACGGTCTTTTGGTGGGAGGGAGGAAGAGAGAGAGGAGTGGAGGTTGAAGAGTATATTTGATACAGCTGTCCACTTATGGTGGGGCTATCTGCTCAAGTATTTACATTTTTGTCCCTGTAGGAAGTTTTAGATGGAGGCCTCAGACTATAAAATCAACTGAAAAGGTTTGTATCCATCAGTGGATCTCCAAATGTAGCCTAGGGCTGTGGCGGTCACAAAATTTTGTCAGCTCTGATTGTCAATTATATGACTGTCGGTCTCACAGTGATTGACCGTAATTAAATAAATACATTTAGCAACTCCTGGCTTCCACATTTCCTGCAAGCCACTGATGCAGACTTTTGGAACTTCTACATTTTAAAAAGTCTAATAAATCCATGTATTATCACCTTCACCATCACTATACATCCAATATTTATTTTAGACCGGTCTAAAGAATTATGATATGAAGAAAATGTAGCCTGTTTCAGAAGAACAGAATAGCATACTCTGAATTGTCCTTATGTTAGGTCCTGATCTGCCTATGCCAAATGTGACCACCTGGATTCAGTCTTATGTAGCAATATTTGAAATTGTGTTTTTTACATTGTATAAAGGTAGAGTCTCAGAGCTACAAAATGGTACATCATACACTGCATTTGAGGATCAATGGGAGAGTAATTTGGCTTTGAAAGTTGATCAACTTGTAAACTCACTTTTGAAAAATGGCCTTTGAATGTTTTGGTTTCTCGTGAAAAGCTCCTCTTTGTCTCCACCCATTCAGCATCGTCCACACCCTCCCACATCTGTAGTCCTTATGCCTCCTTGCAGCATGACTAAGGCAAGTTCACGCAGATGAGCAGGGACCCTGGGCATCTTTCTTTTGGTGTTTTTCAGAGTCAGTAGAAAGGCCTCTTTAGTGTCCTAAGTTTTCATAACTGTGACCTTAATTGCCTACCGTCTGTAAGCTGTTAGTGTCTTAGTGTCCACAGGTGCATGTTCATTAATTGTTTATGGTCCATTGACCAAGCATGGTAAACAGTGTTTAAACCCTTTACAATGAAGATCTGTGAAGTTATTTGGATTATTACTAATTGTCTTTGAAAGACAGGGTCCTGAAAAAGGGACTTTTTTTTGCTGAGTTTATGTGAACAAACATACATTGCCTGTTTTGTTCTAGAATCATCATGGTCTGTTCCTCTGGTGCATTGATTTATATCTGTAGACAAGTCAACGTGTTTTGAAATGTATTCCAAAGGTGTTACAGGTTCTGAAAACAGAGGCACTACACTACAAAGCTATCTCACGTTCTAGCTGACATGTTTCAGAAACACCTTTAGTGGCCAGTTTGATAATACTTAATCACATCATGTACAGATGTATATTAAGTAACTTAGAAAATAAGTTAATGGTTTCCTAAGAACAAGTCTTATTTCCGCTCCCTTACTTTTTTAAATTTGAGAATTCACAGAACTGGTAAAACGATTTATGTGAAATTAATTCTGATCAATTCTAAATAAATGATGTAAAATTACCACAAAAATTCCATTGATAAAATAATAGAATGACAAACCAAACAAATATGTATAGCAGCCTAGAGGTAGGTAAATGGTGGTTTCTTCCCTGACTATCGGGGTCTGAATCAGATCACTGTGAGGTATAGCTACCCACTACCGCTCATAGCCACTGCGATAGAGTCAATGCATGGGGCGCGCTTCTTCACTAAACTAGATCTCAGGAGCACTTACAACCTGGTGCGTATCCGAGAGGGAGGCAAGTGGAAGAAGGCTTTCAGTACCACCTCTGGGCACTATGAGTACCTCGTCATGCCGTACGGTTTGATGAATGCGCCATCAGTCTTCCAAGCCTTTGTAGACAAGATTTTCAGGGACCTGCACGGGAAGGGTATAGTGGTGTATATTGATGACATTTTGATATACTGCGCTGCACGCGCAGAGCATGTGTCCCTGGTGCGCAGAGTTCTTGGTCACCTGTTGGAGCATGACCTGTACGTCAAGGCTGAGAAATGCCTGTTCTTCCAACAGTCTGTCTCCTTCCTAGGGTATCGCATTTCCACTTCAGGGGTGGAGATGGAGAGTGACCTCACTGTAGCCGTTCGTAAGTGGCAGACTCCCACCACGGTAAAGGGGGTGCAGCGGTTCTTAGGGTTTGCCAACCACTACCGGAGGTGTATCCGGGGTTTTGGTCAGGTGGCGGCTCCCATTACTTTACTGCTGAAGGGGGGCCGGTTGCGTTTGCGGTGGTCAGCTGAGGCAGACAGGGCTTTTAGTGTGCTGAGGGCTCTGTTTTCCTCGGCTCCCGTGTTGGCCCATCCGGGTCCCTCTTTGGCGTTCGTAGTGGAGGTGGACACGTCCGAGGCTGGGATAGGAGAGGTGCTCTCTCAGCGCTCGGGTATGCCACCTAAGCTCCGCCACTGTGCCTTCTTCTCGAAGCAGGTCAGCCCGGCGGAGCGAAACTATGATGTGGAGCTGTTGGCTGTCGTCAGAGCCTTGAAGGCATGCAGACATTGGCTTGAGGGGGCTAAACACCCTTTTCTCATCTGGACTGACCACCACAATCTATAGTACACCCGGGCGGCGAGGAGACTTAACCCACGCCAGGCAAGGTGAGCCATGGTTTTCACCCGTTTTGTGTTTACCCTTTCCTACAGACCAGGCTCTCAGAACGTTAGGGCAGACACATTGTTCCGGCTGTATGACACAGAGGAGCGGCCCATGGATCCCACTCCCATACTCCCGGCTTCTTGCCTGGTTGCACCGGTAGTGTGGGAGCTAGACACGCTCCCCTCCTTGGGCCCATATCTCACCCTCCTCTGGTCATCCTGGTATCGGTCGGACGGTGCGCTGTCTTAGTGGGAAGTACTAGGAGCCCAGTGCAAGGCTCCTAGACACCTGCTCAGAGGTAAGTTACAACCCTTACCCGTTCCACAACTGCCATGGTCGCATCTGTCGGTGGATTTCCTGACTGATCTTCCTCCTTCACAGGGTAACACCACGATTCTGGTCGTTGTGGAACGTTTTTCTAAGTCCTGTCGTCTCCTCCCGTTGCCCGGTCTCCCTACGGCCCTACAGACTGAGGAGGCTCTATTTACACACGTCTTCCGGCACTACGGGGTGCCTGAGGATATAGTGTCTGATCGGGGTCCCCAGTTCACGTCGAGGGTCTGGAGGGCGTTCATGGAACGTCTGGGGGTTCTCGGTCAGCCTTGGCTCAAGTTTTCACCCCGAGAGTAACGGGCAGGTGGAGAGAGTAAATCAAGATGTGGGTAGGTTTCTGAGGTCTTATTGCCAGGACCGGCCAGGGGAGTGGGCAGAGTTCGTGCCCTGGGCAGAGATGACCCAGAACTAACCTTTCTCCCTTCCAGTGTGTATTGGGGTATCAGCCGCTTCTGGCACCTTGGCATCAGAGTCAGACCGGGGCTCATGCAGTGGACGACTGGTTCCGGCTCGCGGAGGAAACATGGGAGGCCGCCCATGTCCACCTTCAGCGCGCCGTACTGTGGCAGAAAGTTGGCGCAGACTGTCACCGCAGTGAGGGTCTGGCTCTCGACCCGAATTCTGCCCTGTCGGTCGCTGGGTCCGTGGTTTGTGGGCTCATTTAAAGTCCTGAGGAGAGTGAACAAGGTATGTTTCAGGTTACAGCTTCCCCCCGATTACCACATCAACCCCTCATTCCATGTGTCTCTCCTCAGGCCGGTGGTGGCTGGCCCGCTCCAGGAGTCTGAGGTGCGGGATGTTCCTCCGGCGTACTCCGTTCATTCCATACTGGATTCGAGACGTTGGGCGAGGGGCTTTCAGTACCTCGTGGACTGGGAGGGGTATGGTCAGGAGGAGAGATGCTGGGTTCCAGTGGAGTACGTGTTGGATCCTTGTATGCTGTGATATTTCCACCGTCTCCATCCGGATCACCCTGCGCCTCGCCCCCCCTGGGTCGCCCCCGAGGTCGGTGCCGACGTGAGGCAGGGAGGGTGGGGTACCGTCACGACTTCCGCCGATGTCAGTCCCTCTCCTTGTCAGGTGGTGTTCGGCGGTCAACGTCACTGACCTTATAGCCCTCACTGATCCGTTTTTCATTTTCCATTGGTCTTGTCTTCCTTCACACCTGGTTCCAATCCCATCAATTACATGTTGTGTATTTAACCTTCTGTTTCCCCTCATGTCCTTGTCAGAGATCGTTTGATTGTATGTGATGTGCAAGTATTATGTTGTTGTGCGACGAGTTTTGTACTTTAGTTATTTTGTATATTTTTTTTTTTTAGTTTTGTCAGGACTTATTAAATGATTCCGTTTATTCCAAGTTCGTTCTCCTGCGCCTGACTTCCCTGCCACCAACACGCACCTTTTACAGATTATGTGAAGATTGATTGTTTTTTACAAGATAAGTTTAATGCTAGCTAGCAACTTACCCGCTCCTTGCAGCCACAAGGTCCTTTTGACACTGCACTTGCGTAACAGCTGGTCACCTTGCCACACAGTTTCCTCGTGGATTGCAATGTAATCGGCCATAATCGGTGTACAAAAATGCAGATTTACGATTGTTATGAAAACGTGAAATTGGCCCTAATTAATCGGCCATGTTGATTAATCGGTCGACCTCTAGTAGAGTGTCCAGATGGAAGTCACTCCTCAGTAAAAGGGCCATGACAGCCCGTTTGGAGTTTGCCAAAAGGCACCTAAAGACTCTCAAACCATGAGAAACAAGATTGGTCTGGTCTGGTCTGATGAAATCAAGACCGAACTCTTTGATCTGAATGCCAAGCGTCACATCTAAAGGAAACCTGGCACCATCCCTACGGTGAAACATGGTGGTGTCATCATCATGCTGTGGGGATGTTTTTCAGCGACAGGGACTGGGAGACTAGTCAGGATCGAGGGAAAGATGAACAGAGCAAAGGTACAGAGAGAGATCCTTGATGAAAACCTGCTCCAGAGCTCTCAGGATCTCAGACTGGGGCTAAGGTTCACCTTCCAACAGGACAACGACCCGAAGCACACAGCCAAGACAACGCAGGAGTGGCTTCTGGACAAGTCTCTGAATGTCCTTGAGTGGCCCAACCAGAGCCCCGGACTTGAACCCGATTGATCATCTCTGGAGAGACCTGAAAATAGTGGTGCAGCTACACTCTCCATCCAACCTGACAGAGTTTGAGAGGATCTACAGAGAAGAATGGGAGGAACTCCCCAAATACAGTTGTGTCAAGCTTGTAGCGTCATATCCAAGAAGACTCAAGGCTGTAATCGCTTCCGAAGGTGCTTCAACAAAGTACTAAGTAAAGAGTCTGAATACTTATGTAAATGCAATTTTTCTGCTGTTTTTCATAAATTTGCAAACATGTCTAAAAGACTGTTTTGCTTCATCATAATTGGGTTTTGTTTGTAGATTGATAAGGCTGTAACTGATCAAAATGTTGAAAAAGTCAAAGGGTCTGAATACTTTCCGAATGCACTGTATATGAGTGTATTCTAAGGGAAAGAATGCCCTCATGCCAGGGAATCTTCTACTCAACCTCAACTACCTCAGTGTGTGCTGTATCACACCTAATCAGATGGCTAACATCTTCTTGTTGTGTGTAAGAGAGCACACCAGTCTCTTGAGCAGCAATATATCACTATTGGTCAGTCCAAAATTAACAGTCTGCAGTCACATGCAGTGTTCCATAGGGGTCAGTGTTGGAGCCTTTTTAATCTATATTCTTTGCCAAATCATCTCCTTTTTTAATCTATATGCTTGGCCAAATTCTCAGACATTACAACTTTGTTTCCCTGGCAAGGATGGACTGCATGACAAAGAAATCAGTAAATTGTCACCTGTAGTAAGGTGATTTGGTCAAAAGTGTCCAGTCAGCAAATAAGTTAAAAGTTACTCATCAGTTAACTCCCAACATCAATGTTATTGAATCTCAACATGCAGCAAGCCACAAGCCTCTTCTCCATGGATGACAAAGTACTGTCTTCCATCTTAACTCAGTAGGCTTTGTGTTCCTACTAGTGCCCCCAGACAATGTACACGCAACCCATTTCACCAACTTATAAGTCTGCTCTGGAATGTTCAAGCATTTTGTTTCACACTTCAGGAGAAATTTGTCCTGCTGTCTTACCATATTTCAAGTGCACAGAAAGACTTCCAACAGCATCAACCATCAACCAGTGGAAAAATCATGATGTTCTCCAGGAGCACTTTGTGTTGGTGAAAACAAATAGTTTCAAATGCAGATTGAACAGATACTTGAAGAATGCTGTGAGTGTCCATAGGGTTTTCCTTTTGTTAGAATTTGACTTTTTCATGGCTTAAAGTCAATTGAAGACTGGGTGGATTATATATATTTTTAAATCAGCGTAAGTGCCAAGCACACGTTAGTTGTCCATTTCATAATGTAAAAACTGCCTCTCTGGCAGTTTAGTTTCAATTAGGTTTTATTAAGAAGCATAAAATCACATGAAGAAGTGTACACATCAAATTGTGGGATTCTGTTTTACATATAAGACAGTAATAATTTATATTTATAAGAAAATGGATACAAAACAACACAAAAATTAAGTGAACTACTGTAACTCAGCAACATTTGTGGGTGACACACTGCATGTGACTGCAGTCAACTTTTTTTGCAGAGGAATTTTTCTGTTTGTTTCTGTTTGTAATAAAGCCCTTTTGTGGGGAAAAAACGAATTCTGATTGGCTGTGCCTGGCTCCCCAGTGGGTTGCCCTGGCTCCCAAGTGGGTGCCTATGCCCTCCCAGGCCCATCCGTGGCTGCGCCCCTGCCCAGTCATGTGAAATCCATAGATTAGGGCCAAAGGAATTTATATCAATTAACTGATTTCCTTATGAACTGTAATTCAGCAAAATCTTTGAAATTGTTTTATGAGTTTATATTTTTGTTCATAATAAATCAATTGTAATTTCTAAACTCAGGTTCCCTTGATCTAATTTTAGGTTTTGGTTGAAGATCTAATAACATTCAGAATCAAAAATATGCAAAAATAGAGAAAATCAGAAAGTGGGCAAATACTTTTTTTACATCAATGAATGTATTGTAGGCCTACATTATTTTAGGCAGCTCCCGTTTTGGATGTGCATAAAAACCCCTTCATGTAGGCTACATGTGTCCATATACCCATTATGAAATGAGAGATGAGTTGATGCGGGTAACTTTTTTTTGTACTGTAGATGTTGATTTCCTTTAACCAATGCTTGTTTACTGTTTCACATGATTGAAAACCAAGCCCTGTGTAGGCTACAGTTATTTTAGGCCTATCATGTCAGTCTCCTTTCTTCAGTCGGTCTCCTTTTCGTCACCAGTAATAACACCTCTAAATATGCGGTGAAATTACCATTATGAAGTGCTCAGTCATTCCCATTAGACAAATATATAACATTAAATTAGACAGCATAACACGCTTCTAAAGCCCCACCCCCCCAACTACAATAACAAATAGACAAACATTTAGTATTGATACAGTTGTAACATCCATCGAGTGGTGAAACTACCTGACCTCCAGGAACGTAGGTTTCTGTGTTTTCAATTGCAGTCTAGACCCTGCGATCTGTTCTGAGCTGTCATACGCTTGGCCCCTTCTTACCTTCTACTCCGGCTTAATTAGTCTTTTAACAAACATACGACTGTATCTTCTTCCTCGCCACCCATATTGGTTTTATAGTGCACGAAGAAGAGAGATGGACAGACGGGGTGTTCCTGCTATATGGCAGGATTATGGTGACTTGCGGTCTCTGCCTGCTGGGATGTCATGACATTTCAGAGAGTGGAATTACATCTGCGAGGCAGGTCCATTCTTTGCTCTAAGCCCTGCTCGCATGTAATAGCAGGTACTGATTAGCAGGTATAATATGATATTGTTGCCATCTAATGCACATTGAAATGTCATAAATCAACACTGCAGAGCTCTCCCTATCCTCTGCCGTGCCTTGATTGTATTACTGTTCATGATATCTGGAGATGTGCATGTACACCCTGGCCCATCTACTGTTGCTAGCAATTCTGACTTGTGCTCTGATATCTGTTTCACTGATTTCTGCTCTCGTAAAAACCTGGGTTTTCTGCACGTTACACTAGAAGCTTATTACCTAAAATGGAGAAATTGAAGGTGTGGGTTCATAGCTCCAATCCAGATGTTTTGGTCATTTCTGAGACGTGGTTAAGAGAGTGTTTTGAATACTAATGTTAACCTTTCTGGTTATAAAATTTTTCGGCAAGGCAGATCTTCCAAAGGTGGGGAGTGACAATCTTTACCAAGGATCACCTTCAGTGCTCGGTTGTCTCCACAAAGTCTGTCCCCAAACAATTTGTTCTGCTGGTTTTAAGCATTAAACTTTCAAATAGCTCTTCATTGTCTGTTGCTGGGTGTTATCGTCCTCCATCAACACCGGCCTGTACCCTACCTGCCCTAAGCTCTCTCCTGGCCCCTTACACAAAGTCTGAAATTGTCCTGCTAGGTGACCTAAACTGGGACATGCTTATACCACTTGACCAAGTCCTATAGAAATGGGACTCCCTAAATCTTTCTCAGATTTTTATCAGTCTCACAAGGTATGACTCCAAACACCCAGAAAAGGCTACTCTCATCGATGTTATCCTCACAAATAATCCTGGTAGGTATCAGTCTGGTGTTTTCTGTAATGACCTTAGTGATCACTGTTTTACAGCCTGTATTTGTAATGGCTGCTCAGTGAAAGCACCTGTCCTGATTTGTCATAGATGCTTGCTAAAAAACTTTAATGAGCAAGCCATCCATCCTTCATGACCTGGCCTCTGTAAATTGGTACAGAATCAGCTCGATCCCCTCTGTCGAAGATGCTTGGGCCTTCTTTTTGATACAGTATTTTCAGTGGTATTGTTAACAAACAAGCCCCTATAAAGAAAATGAGAATTAAAAACAGGTTCAGCCCCTGGTTTGACTGTGGTCTAACCCCAAGAAGTTCTGGAAAACGGTTAAAGACCTGGAGAATAAACGCTCCTTCTCACAGCTACCCATGTCCCTTAATGTTGATGATGTGGTTGTTTCTGACAAGAAGCACATGGCTGAGCGCTTCACTTCATTAAGTCAGGATTCCACTTCATTAAACCAGGATTCCTATTTGACTCAGCCTTGCCTCCTTGCCCGTCCAACATTTCCTCATCTCCCACCCCTTCTAATGCGACTAGCCCCGATTCTCCTCCCTCTTTTCCCCCTGCCCCGCTACAAAGTTTCTCCCTGCAAGTGGTCACCGAGTCCAACGTGCTAAAGGAGCTCCTTAAACTTGACCCCCAAAAAACATCTGGGTAAGATGGTTTCGACCCTTTCTTCTTTAGGTTTGCTGCCCCTATAATCGCCAAGCCTATCTCTGACCTTTTTAACCTGTCTCTCCTTTCTGGGGAGGTTCCCATTGCTTGGAAGGCAGCCATTTTGCCTTGTTTATCAAAAGTGTTGGAAAAACTGGCTTTCTTGGTGTCTTTAGTAATCTCTATGGTATGCAATCTGGTTTCCGCTCAGGTTATGGATGTGTCACTGCACCCTTAAAGGTCCTCAATGATTCTAAGCAATGTTGTGCTGCTATTTTTAAATGACTTGGCCAAAGCTTTTGATATGGTAGACCATTCCATTCTTGTGGGCCGGCTTAAGAAGTATTGGTGTCTCTGAGGGGACTTTGGCCTGGTTTGCTAACAAACTCTCTCAAAGAGTGCAGTGTATAAAGTCAGAACATCTGCTGTCTCAGCCACTGCCTGTCACCAAGGGTGTACTCCAAGGCTCGATCATAGGCCCCACGCTCTTCTCAATTTACATCAACAACATAGCTCAGGCAGTAGGAAGCGCACTCATCCATTTGTATGCAGATGGTACAGCTGATCCCTTCCCGGATTTTGTGGTACACCCTCGACAACAAAACTTTCTTAGTGTCCAACAAGCTATCCCTGCCCTTAACCTTGTTCTGAACACCTCCAAACAAAGGTCTTGTGGTTTGGTTAGAAGAATGCCCCTCTCCCGACAGGTGTGATTGCTACCTCTGAGGGTTTAGACCTTGAGGTAGTCTCCTCATTACAAGCTTAAAAATATATTTTCCATGCATCATATGTGTCCATTAGAATATATACAAGAATCAGAATGGATGATTTGTCAGCATTACTTGAAAACGTGAATAAAACAGGTTAAAGGATACACCGACTCCCTATATTATTTGTTTTAGTAGTAAGACGGAAGCTAGTTCATCCAAATACATTTCATTAATATCACAATGAAATGGTAGTCAATACTTTATTGGTTTCTAATGCAGTTGGAATCATTTAGTCACTTGTCAGTACGCTTGTAAAAATGATGATATAAAATAACATATGTACTACAGCTTGCAATATCTATTCCACAATGCAGTTGTGAGCATACTAGGCATTCTATTTTATACAACAACATCAGTCTAACTGATTATGGATGTTGTGTTGGTTGAATGTTCTTCTGGTGTTGGGTAATGGCAGCCGGTTTAGCTAGCTTTGAAGCTGTGGCAATGTTGGCAGGTATGTTTGGTTTTGGGGTGAGTGACTCTGGCTCCTTGTAGACAGACGTCTGGTCCTTTCTTCGCTCCACAGCCAGGTGGACAAGTCTCTCATGCACTTTTTCTCCACCCACTGTTTCGAACTCTTACATAATATTTTTTTGTACTGCAAGTCTCCTGGAAAGACATGAAGACTGATTATGAGGATAATGGGCCATTGAGATGTGCTGTTTGCAAAGATGTGAAAGTTTGAGGGGGGCTTGACTTGTAGACAATCTAGTCGTGTATTGTTTTGTATGAGCACCCACAGTTGTGCTGTTGAGTAGACAAGCACTGCCAGCAATGGAGTGAGTACACTAACAGCCCCTCTGTCCCATGCCAAAGAACTGACTGCAAGGTGTGAAAAGTTTGAGGAGCACTTGTCTTCTTGACAGTTTAGTGTATCAGTAATGTTGTTTTATCAAGAGGGTACTGTGGTTTCATAAATACTTTTGGGCTGTCCTGGCTTGTTTCATTGTCAGATGATGTTGAGTTTGAGCTTATTCCAGGCTTTCATCTAATGGGTCTACATGCTCTGCACTACTAAAGCTGGTGTCAAGGTCCTAGTCATCAGCAGCAGGATTAGTCTGTAGGACACACAATAGTCAGTGATTAGCCAACAATTGACTACTTTGTCCCCATCAATACACACAAAAAAATATACAATATCCACCCACACCCCTCATGTCAATAGATCATGCATACTAACCTTCACACGCAATACCCACCTCAACAGACAAGTCAGTCACCCACACCATCCCCTCTTACTTACACCTCCTTTTCTCCAATTTAGACTTCAAGCCTTGCATGAACAATCAACTAAGCCTTTATAATACAGAAAACTACAGAATAAGTTGTAGCCTACTGGTAAACACACCAACAATGACAACAAGACATGGACCATGTTTATGCCTAACGTGAACTAAGTAACGTTTGTACATTGCGCTGGTCCATACAATTTACCTTATTTTAGTGCCCCAAAACGTAATACTTCCAGATCAACTGTAACGTCAATACCATTGTAAAGCACAATTTATCCACTTTCCAAAAAATCAATGCCAAGACCTTCATGATGCCCATCTCTGCATGATTCAAGAAGGCAATGTGCTCCGTCGGGTCTTTTGAAAAATGGCGGTTAGGGAGGTGAATCCTATTGCGCAATAGTGAGAAGGGGAGATGGGGAAATGGCTTTTTCACTCGATCTGTCCAACTTATCACCTTATCGCCTCTAAAATGTAAATAAAACACTATAAAAGTTTATATAATGTGTCATTTACATACCTATTTGAAGGTTTGTGTCGAATTTGAATCACTTTAACACCGCCCTAAAAACCCGATCTTCAGAAGTAAACAGCGGCGTTTGTGAGTCATGATAGCTTGCAGTGATGATGCAGAAAATGACTAGGTATCCCCCCTTACCCTGTCCCTTTCTTGTTTTTAAATTATGAGAAAAGTGCTACACCTGGTGGAGAGAGGTTGTTAGACAGAATTAGTTGCTTTTTGCGTGCTGTACGTTATGCCATGACACGTCACAATATAACGTACAGCGTCAGCGGGGTCAGTTTTTTCCAACTTTTCTCCAATACTATAGAGCCATTACCATGTCAATCAGCGCTTCAATAGAGATGTAGTTCACACCCTAGATTTTGATGTCAAGACAGTCGCTACAGTCCCATTAGTTTTCTTTGCAGCCTCGTTTGAATGTCGCGGTTGCGCACATTTGTATGGAATGAGGTTAGCTTACGTTAGCTCTCATATATTTATTTGCTCACCATGGAGTTATGGAAAGATTTTGTAGATTTTAGTAAGATATTAGGTGACACACTAATTCCTGGTGCTGAGATTGATGTTGATGCCTCTGCAGATGCTGATGGGAAACGGACGCTAAATAGTAATGTTAGCCTCCGTGGTATGGTAAGTTACTTAGTTAGCTAGCTAATGGTTAGCTAATGTTAGCTTGCAAAGTTACATTGCCAAATAGCAGCTGCCTAATTACATTGATATGCTTTGCAATGTTTAGCTAGCACATTATGAAAGCTAGCTAGCTATGTTATGGTTTAGATAAATATATGGAGTTTGTTAGCTAACTAGTTAGCTATGTTACCTCACCTTGACATATTTTTTGCTGCGCTGATCTTGGCTGATCGGATAGCTCCCTCTGAACTAAAGGGGAAATCTCTGGAATATCATCGCTTTTCAATGTTCAAAGACATGACAAACCCATCAGTTGAAACTTCAGCTGCATTTTGAAAACCTCTGGAAATCCAGACATTTTGATATTTCTCACACCTCAGCAGGGCAGTCCTCTACTTCCTGAAATTGCTATGAAGTACTTGGGAGTATGGCTAGACGGTACACTGTCCTTCTCTCAGCACATATCAAAGCTGCAGGCTAAAGTTAAATCTAGACTTGGTTTCCTCTATTGTAATTTCTCTTCTTTCACCCCAGCTGCCAAACTAACACTGAATCAGATGACCATCCTACCCATGCTAGATTACGGAGACATAATTTATAGATCGGCAGGTAACGGTGCTCTTGAATGGCTTGATATTCTTTACCATTCGGCCATCAGATTTGCCACCAATGCTCCTTATAGGAACCATCACTGCTCTCTATACTCTTCTGTAAACTAGTCATCTCTGTATAGCCGTCGCAAGGCCCACTGGTTGATGCTTATTTATGAACCCTCTTAGGCCTCACTCCCCCCTTTCTGAGATACCTACTGCAACCCTCATCCTCCACATACAACACCCGTTCTGCCAGTCACATTCTGTTAAAGGTCCTCAAAGCACACACGTCCCTGGGTCACTCATCTTTTCAGTTCGCTGCAGCTATCGACTGGAACGAGCTGCAACAAACACTCAAAATGGACAGTTTTATCTCCATCTCTTCATTCAAAGACTCAATCATGGACACTTACTGACAATTGTGGCTGCTTTGTGTGATCTATTGTTGTCTCTACCTTGCCCTTTGTGCTGTTGTCTGTGCCCCAAAATAACGTTTGTACCCTGTGCTGCTGTCATGTTGTGTTGCTACCATGTTGTTGTCATATTGTGTTGCTGCCATGTTATGTTGTTGTCTTCGGTAGTTTTTCTGTAGTATTGTCTCTCTTGTCGTGATGTGTGTTTTGTCATATTTTTTTTTGGTAGGCCATCATTGTAACTAAGAATTTGTTCTTAACTGACTTGCCTAGTTAAATAAAAATACAAATACAAATTGTAGAGACCAGTGCACCAGAGTTCCTTTGCAGGGGTGATTTGAAATCTATCTGAAAGGCACGCCTAGACCGAGGAACAGGCCTAGCCCGTAGGTGTTAAGCGTCTCAGAATAGAAGTGCTGATTTACGATCAGGTTTCTCCTGTTCGTATAATCTTGTTCATTATGATTTAAAAGGGAAGACGGATCCTAGATCCGCACTCCTACTTTGAGATGCTTGAGACACAGACCCCAGTTTCAGTCGGATTCCACCAATTTTGTTGGGGATTGGGGCTCGGTGTATGCTTAGGGTGTTTATTGGAGCTGTCATTTGTGATTGAGACTTATACAAGTGTGCTTAAAAAAATACATTTGTGATCGCTAGGCATACAAATATCACTATTTCTTCATACCTTTGAAACAAAGTCTAGTTGCAGATTTCCGGAATTGACTTCCTCTCCCGGGTGCCTGTACATCGGCTGAGTCTGAGTTGTGGGATGCAGAGATGGATTGGGCCATTGGTCGGATCGAATGTCTCCCGGCTCCTGTGCGCTCTGTCACCGTTTACAGGAAGCTACTCGAATAGAGAGGGCGACAAGGTACTGTGGGTATCTCTCCGCCACCTGTGTGTGCCTTGGTTATGCACCGCTTGCCTCTCTTCCCAGAAGGGTCCAGGACCCACCTCAGTGATCCGGTCCTATGTAGACTTTCGAAACCAGGCTAGCTAACAAGCACTGCATAGTGTGCTAGCTAGGTGGGCTGTCTTGCCGGGGCAAGCTATCTAATGCTAGCTATTCCGGATTCTTCAGTGATCCCGTCCTACGTAGACTTTGGAGACCAGGATAACTAACAAGCGCTGCATAGTGTGCTAGCCAGGTGGGTAATCTTGCTGAGGCAAGCTAGCTAATACTAGCTATCCCGGCTTCCTAACGGTGGAATTGCTTGGGTAGCTCTCTTGTTTAGTATACTTAGCTAGCGTTAAGTCGATTTGGTTATTCTAAACAGACCATGCTGTGGTCAAAGAGGCTAGCTAGACTAGAATGCATAACTTCGGGCAAATTAAGTGTATTATCTTTCTATCAGCTTTATGGCAATCACATTCCTATTTCCAAATACCTGAAGTTGAAAGGAGTGGAGCAAGCGGTGCTTGCAGGTACCTCCGATGAAGCAGCCTCCGAGCACGTGCCTCGGGTAACCCCGGAGCGAGTGGCCTTAGGACAGTTCTGAACGACCGGTGATCCCCTCCACAAAAAAATAATTACTGTGACATCATTGCCCACACGTTTGATTAGGGGCTGCCGTGCTTCATCCAGGCTAGAGGGAATATCCTCCCGTCTCCAGATGCGGGCAATCCGAGTGGTTTCTATGTCGATCCAGGATGGTTGGTACAGCTGGTATTTCATGGTTCCAAAAAGGGGTCGGAACTTTACACCCCTTTCTAGACTTATGTGTCCTCAGCAAACATCTCAGAGTTCAAAATGCTCAAAAACTAGCGTCTGTTACAGTTTGTGCATCCCGGCGATTGGTTCACCACCATGTACCTAAAGGATGCATAATTTCATGCGTCCTAGTCATAAAGTTTCTGGGGTTCCATGACAAGGCAATAGACTACGAGTTTTTGGTCCTCCTTCTTGCCTCAAATCTTTTCATGAGGGGCCAGCGGCTGAGTGTGTTGGCCTAACTGGACGATTGGCTGATAGTAGCAGAGTCAAGGGAACAAGCAGTGTTACACACATCTAGGCTGGTGTCACATTTTCAGTCACTAGGTTTTATTATAAACCAGAAAAAGAGCCATCTAAACCCATTGCAGCGTATTCTATTCCTGGGTCTTGAGTTAGACTCGTATAAATTGTTCCAGTGCTGGAAAAAGTACTAAATTGTCATACTTGAGTAAAAGTAAAGATACCTTAACAGAAAATCACTCAAGTAAAATTAAGTCACCCAGTAAAATACTACTTGAGTAAAAGCCTAAAAGTATTTGGTTTTAACAATATTTAAGTATCACAAGTAAATGGAATTTCCTAAAATGTACTTAAGTATCAAAAGTAAAGATAAATAATTTCAAATTCCTTATATTAAGCACGGCACAAGTTTATTTTATTTTTATTGACGGATAGCCAGAGGTGCACTCCAACATAATTTACGAACAAAGCATGTGTTGAGTGAGTCTGCCAGATCAGATGAAGTAGGGGTGATAAGTGTGTAAATTGGACAATTTTGCTATTTGGGTGTCAGGGAAAATGTATGGAGTAAAAAGTACATTAATTTCTTTCAGAATGTAGTAAAGTAAAAGTTGCCAAAAATATAAATGGTAAAGTACCCCCCAAATGGTAAAGTACCCCCCAAAAATACTTACACTACCGTTTCAAAAGTTTGGGATCACTTGGAAAGGTCTGTGTTTTTTTTAAGCACATTTTTTATCTGTTAAAATAACATCAAATTGATCAGAAATAGTGTAAACATTGTTGATGTTGTAAATAACTATTGTAGCTAGAAACATCAGATTTTTTAATGGAATATCTACATAGCTGTACAGAGGCCCATTATCAGCAACCATCACTCCTGTGTTCGAATGGCACGTTGTGTTAGCCAATCCAAGTTTAATTTTTAAAGGCTAATTGATCATTAGAAAACACTTTTGCAATTATGTTAGCACAGATGAAAACTTTTGTTCTGATTAAAGAAGCAATAAAACTGTCATTCTTTAGGCTAGTTGAGTATCTGAATCATCTGTTAAGCGGAGCGACACAGGGGAACCCAAGAGTAGACTCAGATGAGGAAACAGGGATGAATGAACCAAAATATTTGTTACACAGGGCGATATGGAGTGCAGATCCTGGGAAGCTCAGATGAATTGCAGAAAAAACAGATGTGGAGACTGAGGTTGGATTTAACTGAGTAGAACAGGGTAAACAAGTCCTGAGGGGAATCCAAGGTAGTGGTGGTGAGTAAAATCCAGAGCAAGGTAGTTGGGTGGTGAGATGTGGAATGGGAGACAGGAGCCAGAGACAGAGCGGTAAACTACAATGAGAGGATAAACGGTGTCAGGCAGAGTAAGCTGAAGGATCTAGAATAACAAAAGGATCTTGAATAATCTTAAATGCCTACAATCATGAACTGACTGAGCAGAGATTACAAAGTGGCAGGACTGAGTATTCGTAGAGGACTTAATTATGGAACAAGTTGCAGCTGGTAGGGATCTCTGACTCCAGCAGACCTGTCTCCAACCACACAATCACACAGAGCGGGAGAGAGAGGGAGTGTACAGGGGGAGTAACTGCAGGTCAAGAAGACACCGGATGTACACCAGAGGGTGTCAGCATCAGCATTTGTGGGTTTGATTACAGGCTCAAAATGGCCAGAAACAGTTTCTTCTGAAACTCATCAGTCTATTCTGTAAACTTCCAGTGCGCATTTACTGTGAACACTGAGGCTGTACCCACTTTAAGTTAGTTTTACAGTGGTCAAGTAGGCTACTGTGGCTGTTTGATCATAATGTGGGCCTACCAGAATGGCCTACCATAAAAACCAAGGAGAAAATGCATCGCATAATATTTTAACATTGAAATAGCTATTCTGACGTTCAGCCTACAGTAGCAGCCAAAGTGTGGTGTTCAATGTAGGGCAACATTCCATGAGACTTTTGAGAAAAAAAATGCAGGGCTTGACATTAACCTGTTTATCCATTTGTCCTTCAGATAAGTTGACTGAAAATGTTGTTGTGTTGTTTGATGCAAGAAACCACTTTACAAAATGCATTATTATTATTCCCATACCATTATTACAGAGAATCAGACAAATGATGTTACCCTCTGCCTATTGGCTACGTAGCTTATTCAAACCCCTTATTCAAGTCCCTTTCCTCCACTGACACGGACCAGAAAGGGACACCGTCTTCCAGCTGATGGCGAAACTCGAGTCGCACTGCATTATTTCAGCCTCATGCACAAATCCATGTTGTTACTCCTATGAACAGAGGAAGTGAAATATTCTGAAATGTTTCAATATTAAAAAAGACCCAAGCCACTAATAATAACAAGGCAAGCCTATCGATACACGTTCCTACTCATTCATTACTGCTGCAGTGCTTGTTGTAGTGCTGAGTGGAAATAGGAAGAATGCAAATTGTATGGCTCATACAAGTGTTTTATACACAGTGTTGACAGTGCTCAGTAAGAACTTAAATATTAACTTACTTTTATGCCTGCTACATTACTACAGACACTGTAATCTGAGCCATCCAGTTGGCCAGCGGTAGGCCTATAGTGCACTTTTTATTTGATTTTATTTAACCTTTATTTAACTAGGCAAGTCAGTTAAGAACAAATTCTTATTTTCAATGACTGCCTAGGAACAGTGGGTTAACTGCCTGTGCAGGGGCAGAACGACAGATTTGTACCTTGTCAGCTCAGGGGTTTGAACTTGCAACCTTTCGGTTACCAGTACAACACTCTAACCACTAGGCTACCCTGCCGCCCCGTAAAGCAGTATGTAAACAATATTAAAGTGGCCATTGATTCCATGTCTCTGTATATGATCTTGCCTTCTGGGTGGTAGTGCGGTGAACAGGCCATGGCTCGGTGGTTGATGTGCTAAATGATATTTTTGGCCTTCCTGTGACATCGGGTGCTTTAGGTGTCCTGGAAGGCAGGAAGTGTGCCCCCGGTGATGCGTTGGGCAGACCGTACCACCCTCTGGAGTGTCCTGCAGTTGCGGGTGGTGCATTTGACATACCAGGTGGTGATACAGCCCGACATGATGCTCTCATTTTGCATCTGTAAAAGTTTCTGAGGGTCCTCCTGAGGTTGAAGAGGCGCTGTTGTGCTTTCTTTACCACATTGTCTCTGTGGGTGGACCATTCCAGATTGTCAGTGATGTGTATGCTGAGGAACTTGAAGCTTTCCACCTTCACCACTGCGGTCCCATCGATGTGGATGGGGCGTGCTCCCTCTGCTGTTTCCTGAAGTCCACGACCAGCTCCTTTTGTTTTACTGGTGTTGAGTGAGAGGTAATTTTCCTGGCCCCACTCTGCCAGGGCCCTCACCTTCTCCCTGTAGGCTGTCTCGTCATTGTTGGTAATCAGGCCTACTACTGTTGTATCGTCTGCTAACTTGATGATTGAATTGGAGGTGTGCCTGGCCACGCAGTCATGGGTGAACAGAGAGTACAGGAGGGGGCTAAGCACGCAACCTTGTGGGGCCCCTGTAATGAGGATCAGTGAAGTGGAGGTGTTGTTTGCTACCTTCACCATCTGGGGTCAGCCCGTCAGGAAGTCCAGGATCCAGTTGCACAGGGCGGGATTCAGACCCAGGGCCCCGAGCTTAATAATGGGCTTGGAGTGTACTTTGGTGTTGAAGGCTGAGCTATAGTCAATGAAAAGCATTCTGACATAGGTATTCTTCTTGTCCAGATGGGATAGGACAGTACGATGGCGATTGCATCGTCTGTGGATCTATTGGGGCGGTAAGCAAATTGAAGTGGGTTTAGGGTGTCTGGTAAGGTAGAGGCTATGATCCTTGACTAGTCTCTCAAAGCACTTCATGATGACAGAAGTGAGTGCTATGGGGCGATAGTCATTTAGTTCAGTTACCTTTTCTTTCTTGGGTACAGGTACAATGGTGGACATCTTGAAGCAAGTGTGGACAGCAGACTGGGATAGTGAGAGATTGAATGTGTCCGTAAACACTCCAGCCAGCTGGTCTGCGCATGCTCTGAGGATGATGCTAGGGATGCTGTCTGGGCCGGCAGCCTTGTGAGGGTTAACACGCTTAAATGCCTTACTCAATTCGGCCACGGAATTGGGACACGTCGGTGGCATTGTTTTATCCTCAAAGCGGTTGAAGAAGGTGTTTAGCTTGTCTGGGAGCAAGACGTCGGTGTCCGCGACATGGCAGGTTTTCTCTTTGTAATCCATGATTGTCTGTATACCCCACCACATACGTCTCGTGTCTGAGCCGTTGAATTGCGACTCCACTTTGTCTCTGTACTGACGATTTGCCTGTTTGAATTCCTTATGGAGGGAATAACTATGGTGTTTGTATTCAACCATATTCCCTGTCACCTTAACATGGTTAAATGCCGTGGTTCGCATTTTCAGTTTTGCACAAATGCTGCCATTAATCCAGTGTCTAGTTTGGGTAGGTTTCAATAGTCACCGTGGGTACAACATCCTCTATACACTACCTGATGAACTCAGTCACTGTGTTCTGTAAGCATCAATGATATTCTCAGAGGCTACCCGTAACATATCCCAGTCCGCGTGATCAAAACAATCTTGAAGCATGGATTTAGATTGGTTAGACCAGTTTTGAATAAACCTTAGCACGGGTTCTCCCTGTTTGAGTTTCTGCCTATAGGAAGGGAGGAGCAAAATGGAATCGTGATCTAATATGTCTAAGGCAACCCGGGGGAGGGCCTTGAAGGCATCTCAAAAAGGCAGGTAGCTGTGATCTAGTGTTTTTTCTAAGCGAGTACTACAGTCAATGTGTTGATAGAACTTCGGTAGCGTTTTCCTCAAATTTGATTTGTTAAAATCCTCAGCCACAACGAATGCGGCTTCAGGATATGTGGTTTCCAGTTTGTATAAAGTCCGGTGTAGTTCCTTGAGGGCCGTTGTGGTATCTGTTTGTTGGATATTATACACAGTTGTGACTATAACCGAAGAGAACTCTCTTGGGAGGTAATACGGTCAGCATTTGATTGAGAGGTATTCTAGGTCAGGTGAACAAAAGGACTTGAGTTTCTGTATGTTATCACAATCACAACATGAGTAGTTAATCATTAAGCATACACCCCCACCTTTCTGTTTCCCCTATGAACAGGGTGAACCTGATCCTAGATCATCACTCCTACTCATGTGACACTTGATACATACGGCCCCAGATCTCATCAAAAGGAAACAAACCCAACAGGCAAACAACCTGATGTGATGGAACAAAGATGTGCTCTACATTATCCCGTAAACTCACTTCTCATCAATGTAAACCACTGTTTGTTCTTAATTTGTTGTAAGCTGTAATTTACGGAATGTTATATCCAGCACACGTGTATAGTTTAATTGAGAGCTTAATAAACTATTTGCTACATAGTGCACTACTTTTGACCAGAGCCCTATGAGCCCACTGGGCGGAAGGGAGTTTTAGTTTTTAGTAAGCAAGTATTCAATGCAGTTCAGCGCAAATACATGGTAATTAACTGCATTGACCATAATCCATTGCACCTGTTGATTTCCTGCTCAGGCAGAAATGGATATGCCTGCTGTGTTAGGTTAGATACACAGAGACCGCATGAGAGAGAGATGTACACAACACAACAACTAGAGGGAGGGATAGAGACAGTTCATGAAAGAAAGCATGCCGTATCTTCTTTGTCGAACTAGTAGAATGATTTCGTCAGACAGCTCTGCAGCTAGCCCAGCTAAATTGTATGACTAAAGAAAGAACAATATGGGGAGTACAGAAATAACGCTGCATGGCTGCTACTGCCTAAGCAGAGATGAGATGATGACTTTATTTTTTTATTATCCAGAGCCGTGCATCCCCCGAAACACAACCCAACCAAGCTGCACTGCTTCTTGACACAATGCCCGCTTAACCCAGAAGCGACCGTACATTGCGCCCGGTACACCACAGGAGTCGATGGGACAAACCCTCCCCTAGCCTAGATAATGCTGGGCCAGTTGTGCGCCGGGCCCGCCTTAGACCACTGTGCCACTCGCGAGGCCCTTTTATATTTTATTTAACCTTTATTTAACTAGGCAAGTCAGTTAAGAACAAATTCTTATTTACAATGACGGCCTACACTGGCCAAACCCAGACGACGCTTGGCCAATTGTGCACCTCCCTATGGGACTCCCAATCACGGCCGGTTGTGATACAGCCTGGATTCGAACTAGGGTGTCTGTAGTGTTATTCTCAGAGGCTACCCAGAATATATCCCATTAGTTAAAGGAATGGAAAATTATAAAGTCACCAAATGAAAACTGAGTAATATACAAAATTGAAATATTTTCTTTCATAGTAATTTCCTATTTTTCTATAGATGTCTACCAATTGTGGACATGACAGAGACAATGGAATATTTTCAATGTTATGGCAATTTAATTGCTTCAAATGCTAGTCCGTTATAGCCTAGTTCGTTAGATTGCCTGCCCCATGTTTGGTAAATATATATAGATATGTTAACCTACATATGTTCAAATATTTAATATATTTTAGATTGCTGCAAATGGTGCAGCGGTCTAAGGCACTGCATCTCAGTGCTAGATGCGACACTACAGATCCTGGTTTGATTCCAGGCTGTATCACAACCGGCCGTGATTGGGAGTCCCATAGGACGATTTGTGAATAATGAAAAAGCTTTAGGGCAAAAGCCTCAAATATTTCAAAGCATTCTCAGTAGACCATTTAAAATGCTTTTATTCATAGTTTAGTTTTGGTTAATGACCAGGATATTGATTAAGGGGAGGATTTTAATACAATTTAACGAAATGGGGGGAAACCAATTGTTGTTTTATGTTTCTAAGTTCGAGATTCACAGGCGTAAAAGGCACATCTCTCTTTCCATGTGCACTGTGCCTCATGGCTGGATAGGCTGTGCTTCCGTTTTTACATGACTAACGTGCATTTGACACTTGCGCCTCCTCAGCACCAGCAGAAGAAAAGAGCCAGAGTCTTCTCATCTAAATTGTGTGTATTTGTTTATTTATTGATGTTAGTCCATACGTATGTACAGTGGGGCAAAAAAGTATTTAGTCAGCCACCAATTGTGCAAGTTTTCCCACTAATAAAGATGAGAGAGGCCTGTAATTTTCATCATAGGTACACTTCAACTATGACATTGTAGGATTTTGAATGAATTTATTAGCAAATTATGTTGGAAAATAAGTATTTGGTCACCTACAAACAAGCAAGATTACTGGCTCTCACAGACCTGTAACTTCTTCTTTAAGAGGCTCCTCTGTCCTCCACTCGTTACCTGTCTTGATGGCACCTGTTTGAACTTGTTATCAGTATAAAAGACACCTGTCCACAACCTCAAACAGTCACACTCCAAACTCCACTATGGCCAAGTCCAAAGAGCTGTCAAAGGACACCAGAAACAAAATTGTAGACCTGCACCAGGCTGGGAAGACTGAATCTGCAATAGGTAAGCAGCTTGGTTTGAAGAAATCAGCTGTGGAAGCAATTATTAGGAAATGGAAGACATACAAGACCACTGATAATCTCCCTCGATCTGGGGCTCCACGCAAGATCTCACCCCGTGGGGTCAAAATGATCACAAGAACGGTGAGCAAAAATCCCAGACCCACACGGGGGGACCTACTGAATGACCTGCAGAGAGCTGGGACCAAAGTAACAAAGCCTACCATCAGTAACACACTACACCGCCAGGGACTCAAATCCTGCAATGCCAGACGTGTCCCCCTGCTTAAGCCAGTACATGTCCAGGCCCGTCTGAAGTTTGCTAGAGAGCATTTGGATGATCCAGAAGAAGATTGGGAGAATGTCATATGTTCAGATGAAACCAAAATGTAACTTTTTGGTAAAAACTCAACTCGTCATGTTTGGAGGACAAAGAATGCTGAGTTGCATCCAAAGAACACCATACCTACTGTGAAGCATGGGGGTGGAAAAATCATGCTTTGGGGCTGTTTTTCTGCAAAGGGACCAGGACGACTGATCCGTGTAAAGGAAAGAATGAATGGGGCCATGTATCATGAGATTTTGAGTGAAAACCTCCTTCCATCAGCAAGGGCATTGAAGATGAAACGTGGCTGGGTCTTTCAGCATGACAATGATCCCAAACACACCGCCCGGGCAACGAAGGAGTGGCTTCGTAAGAAGCATTTCAAGGTCCTGGAGTGGCCTAGCCAGTCTCCAGATCTCAACCCCATAAAAAATCTTTGGAGGCAACAGCCCCAAAACATCACTGCTCTGCATGGAGGAATGGGCCAAAATACCAGCAACAGTGTGTGAAAACCTTGTGAAGACTTACAGAAAACGTTTGACCTCTGTCATTGCCAACAAAGGGTATAAGTATTGAGATAAACTTTTGTTGTTGACCCAATACTTTTTTTTCACCATAATTTGCAAATAAATTCATAGAAAATCCTACAATATGATTTTCTGGATTTTTTTTCTCATTTTGTCTTTCATAGTTAGTGTACCTATGATGAAAATTACAGGCCTCTCTCATCTTTTTAAGTGGGAGAACTTGCACAATTGGTGGCTGACTAAATACTTTTTTGCCCCACTGTATTTCAGTAGTTAGGTTTCCATCCAGTTGGCGACATCAGTGGCAGTTCAAGCTTGTATGGCTCCCTGGGCGAACCCCCTCCTCAGCGCCATTCTGTACTAACTGTAATTATTTTGTAACAAAACAATAGATAATCATAACATTTAAAACTATATTAATATAAAAATATATACAGAAATAAGACTCATAAATATCAAAAAGAAGTAACAAAGACAAATAGAATCAAATTTGGCACTCGAGCATCAATACATTACCCATCCCCCAACACTGTCAACCAAGAGTCAAGACTAAACCAATTGACCTTGGTGGTGTGTCGACTGGTTTTATGGTATTCTTAACTATTTCGGACACAAACCAGAAAAAAATTCAACAATATCAATCAATAAGTCAAATTTATTTATAAAGCCCTTCTTACATCAGCTGATGTCACAAAGTGCTGTTCAGAAACCCAGACTAAACCCCCAAACAGCAAGCAATGCAGGTGTAGAAGCACGGTGGCTAGGAAAAACTCCCTAGAAAGGCCAGAACCTAGGAAGAAACAGAGAGAGGAACCAGGCACTGAGGGGTGGCCAGTCCTCTTCTGACTGTGCCGGGGGAGATTATAACAGAACATGGCCAAGATGTTAAAATGTTCATAGATGACCAGCAGGGTCAAATAATGATAATGACAGTGGTTGTCGAGGGTGCAACATGTCAGCACCTCAGAAGTAAATGTCAGTTGGCTTTTCATAGCCGATCATTCAGAGTATATCTACCGCTCCTGCTGTCTCTAGAGAGTTGAAAACAGCAGGTCTGGGACAGGTAGCACGTCCAGTGAATAGGTCAGGGTTCCATAGCCGCAGGCAGAACAGTTGAAACTGGAGCAGCAGCACGGCCAGGTGGACTGGGGACCGCAAGGAGTCATCAGGCCTGGTAGTCCTGAGGCATGGTCCTAGGGCTCAGGTCCTCCAAGAGAAAGAGAGAGACTTAAAGAGAGCATACTTAAATTCACACAGGACACTGGATAAGACAGGAGAAATACTCCAGATAGAACAGACTGACCCTAGCCCCCCGACAAATAAACAAATGCAGCATAAATACTTGAGGCTGAGACCGGAGGGGTCGGGAAGCACTGTGGCCACATCCAACGATACAGAGCCAATCAGGCCGGATATAACCCACCCACTTTGCCAAAGCACAGGCCCCACACCACTACAGGGATATCTTCAACCACCAACTTACCATCCTGAGACAAGGCCGAGTATAGCCCATAAAGATCTCCTCCACGGCACAACCCAAGGGGGGGCGCCAATCCGGACAGGAAGATAACGTCAGTGACTCAATGTCACGCCCTGACCTTAGTATTCTTTGTTTTCTTTATTATTTTGGTTAGGTCAGGGTGTGACGAGGGTGAAAAATGTGTTTTTACCTGTCTAGGGCTTTTGTATGTTTATGGGGTTGCCCTAGTCTAGGTGTTTTTATGTTTATGGTTGCCTAGATTGATTCTCAATCAAAGGCAACTGTTTATCTTGTTCTCTGATTGGGGACCATATTTAGGTTGCCATATTCCTTGGGTATTTTGTGGGTTATTGTCTATGTGTAGTTGCCTGTGTCAGCACTCAGTTTATATAGCTTCACGTTTATTGTTATGTTATTTTGTAAGTTTGTTTATTGTTTCTTCGTTTAATTCAAGAGTATGTATTCCTATCACACTGCGCCTTGGTCTCCTCCTTATGACGAACGTGACACTCAACCCACCCAAGTGACGCACCCCTCCTAGGGATGGCATGGAAGAGCACCAGTAAACCAGTGACTCAGCCCCTGTAATAGGGTTAGAGGCAGAGAAAATGCATCTCATAATATTTTAACATTGAAATAGCTGTTCAGACGTTCAGCCTACAGTAGCAGCCAAAGTGTGATGTTCAATGTAGGGCAACATTCCATGAGACTTTTGAAAATAAAATGCAGGGCTTAACATTAACCTTTATCCATTTGTCCTTCAGATAAGGTGACTGAAAATGTTGTTGTGTTGTTTGATGCAAGAAACCACTTTACAAAATGCATTATTATTATTCCCATACCATTATTACAGAGAATCAGACAAATGATGTTACCCTCTGCCTATTGGCTACGTAGCTTATTCAAACCCCTTATTCAAGTCCCTTTCCTCCACTGACACGGACCAGAAAGGGACACCGTCTTCCAGCTGATGGCGAAAC
This sequence comes from Oncorhynchus tshawytscha, assembly GCF_018296145.1. NCBI lineage: Eukaryota > Metazoa > Chordata > Actinopteri > Salmoniformes > Salmonidae > Oncorhynchus > Oncorhynchus tshawytscha. The sequence continues at coordinate 49,532,278 of NC_056440.1, read as the reverse complement.
TCGAGTCGCACTGCATTATTTCAGCCTCATGCACAAATCCATGTTGTTACTCCTATGAACAGAGGAAGTGAAATATTTTGAAAACGACATTAAAAAAGACCCAAGCTGCTAATAATAACGCAAGCCTATCGATACACGTTCCTACTCATTCATTACTGCTGCAGTGCTTGTGGTAGTGCTGAGTGGAAATAGGAAGAATGCACATTTTATGGCTAATACAAGTGTTTTATACAAAGTGCTGAGTAAGAATGGAATGAGGGGGGCGCCAACCCGGACAGGAAGATCAAATCAGTGACTCAACCCACTCAAGTTAAGCACCCCTCCTAGGGATTGCATGGAAGAGCACCAGTACACCAGTGACTCAGCCCCTGTAATAGGGTTAGAGGCAGAGAATCCCATTGGAGAGAGGGGAACCGGCCAAGCGGAGACAGCAGGGGTGGTTCGTTGCTCCAGTGCCTTTCCGTTCACCTTTACACTCCTAGGCCAGACTACACTCAATCATAGGACCTACTGAAGACCTACTGATGACTCTTCAATAAAGACTTAAAAGTAGAGACCGAGTCTGCATCTCTCATATGGGTAGGGAGACCATTCCATAAAATGGAGCTCTATAGGAGAAAGCCCTCCCTCCAGCTGTTTGCTTAGAAATTCTAGGGACAGTAAGGAGGCCTGCATCTTGTGACCGTATCGTACGTGTAGGTATGTACGGCAGGACCAAATCAGAAAGATGGGTAAGGAGCAAGCCCATGTAATGCTTTGTAGGTTAGCAGTAAAACCTTGATATCAGCCCTTGCCCTCAAATGAAGCCAGTGTGGAGAGGCTAGCACTGGAGTAATATGATCACATTTTTTGGTTCTAGTCAAGATAGCACTAACTAACTGACTAACTGAAGTTTATGTGATGCTTTATCCGGGTAGCCTGAAAGTAGACCATTGCAGTAGTCTAACCTAGAAGTGACAAAAGCATGGATACATTTTTCTGCATCATTTTTGGACAGAAAGTTTAGGATTTTTGCAATGTGACGTAGATGGAAAAAAGCTGTCCTTGAAACAGTCTTGATATGTTCGTCAAGAGAGATCAGGATCCAGAGTAACGCCGAGGTCCTTCACAGTTTTATTTGAGACGACTGTACAACCATCAAGATTAATTGTCAGATTCAACAGAAGATCACTTTTGTTATTGGGAACTAGAACAAGCATCTCTGTTTTGTCCGAGTTTAAAAGCAGAACATTTTCTGACATCCACTTCCTTATGTCTGAAACACAGGCTTCCAGCGAGGGCAATTTTGGGGCTTCACCATGTTTCATCGAAATGTACAGCATTGTGTCATCCGCATAGCAGTGAAAGTTAACATTATGTTTCCAAATTACATCACCAAGAGGTAAAATATATAGTGAAGACAATAGTGGTCCTAAAACGGAGCCTTGAGGAACACCAGGATTTACAGTTGATTTGTGAGAGGACAAACCATCCACAGGGACAAACTGATGTCTTTCCGACAGATAAGATCTAAACCAGGCCAGAACTTGGTCCGGTTTAGGACCACTATACTTGGTCCGCGTAGACCCATTTAATCCGTGTAGACCAGTTTTTAATCTCTCCAAAATAATGTGGTGATCGATGGTATCAAAAGCAGCACTAAGGTCTAGGAGCACGAGGACAGATGCAGAGCCTCGGTCTGAGTGCAGTCTCAGAGAAGATATCGGCCAATAGTTTTTTTTTATTTTTATGGGTCAAGGTTTGGCTTTTTCAAGAGAGCCTTTATTACTGCCACGTTTAGAGTTTGGTACACATCTGATGGATAGTGAGCCGTTTATTATGTTCAACATAGGAGGGCCAAGCACAGGAAGCAGCTCTTTCAGTAGTTTATTTGGAATAGGGTCCAGTATGCAGCTTGACGGTTTCGAGGCCATGATTATTTTCATCAATGTGTCAAGAGATATAGTACTAAAAACTTGAGTGTCTCCCTTAATCCTAGGTCCTGGCAGTGTTGTGCAGACTCAGAAAAACTGAGCTTTGGAGGAATACGCAGATTTAAAGAGGAGTCCGTAATTAGCTTTCTAATGGTCATGAAAGCCATCCTCTCTTGGGGAATGCTGCTTTTTAGTTAGTTTTGCGACAGTATCAAAAAGACATTAAGTTGGAAAATAGGATGATCGAGCAGCAGTGAGGGCTCTTCCGTACTGCACGGTACTGTCTTTCCAAGCTAGTCGGAAGACTTCCAGTTTGGTGTGGTGCCATTTCCGTTCCAATTTTCTGGAAGCTTGCTTCAGAGCTTGGGTATTTTCTGTATACCAGGGAGCTAGTTTCTTATGACAAATGTTTTTAGTTTTTAGGGGTGCATCTGCATCTAGGGTATTGCGCAAGGTTAAATTGAGTTACTCAGTTAAGTGGTTAACTGATTTTTGTCCTCTGACGTCCATGAGTAGGCAGATGGAGTCTGGAAGGGCATCTAGGAATCTTTGGGTTGTCCAAGAATTTATAGCACAACTTTTGATGATCCTTGGTTGGAGTCTGAGCATATTTTTTGTTGCGACTGCAAATGTGGTCCGATATGGTGGTCCGATAGTCCAGGATCATGAGGAAAAACATTAAGATCCACAACATTTGTTCCACGGGACAAAACTAGGTCCAGAGTATGACTGTGGCTGTGAGTAGGTCCGGAGACATGTTGGGCAAACCCCACTGAGTCGATGATGGCTTCGAAAGCCTTTTGGAGTGGGTCTGTGGACTTCTCCATGTGAATATTAGTCACCAATAATGTGAATATTATCTGCCATGACTACAAGGTCCGATAGGAATTCAGGTAAAAGTGATGAATGCTGTATATGACCCAGGAGGCCTGTAAACAGTAGCTATACAAATTTATTGAGTAGGCTGCATAGATTTCATGACTAGAAGCTCAAAAGACGTAAACTTTATTTTTGTTGTAAATTGAAATTTGCTATCATAAATGTTAGCAACACCTCCGCCTTTGCGGGATGCGCGGGGGATATGGTCACGGGTGTAACCAGGAGGTGAGGCCTCATTTAACACAGGAAATTCATCAGGCTTAAGCCAGGTTTCAGTCAGGCCAATCACATCAAGATTTTGATCAGTGATTAGTTAATTGACTATAACTGCCTTGGAAGTGAGAGATCTAACATTAAGTAGCTCTATTTTGAGATGTGGGGTATCACAATCTCTTTCAATAATGTCAGGAATGGAAGAGGTCTTTATTCCATTGAGACACCCTGTGAAATGTGTCATCATTTATTTAGTCTGTAGCCTCCAGAAAAACTGAATGATCCAATGTTGACCTAAATGACTAATGATGAACTTTAATCAAGTCTCGTATAAATGCACCTGCACTGTTGTCTATTACAGCATCATGAACACACCAGGCAGGTCTGAGATACTGTTGTGAAGAAGTTTAAAGCCGGATTTGGATACAAAAAGATTTCCCAAGCTTTAAACATCCCAAGGAGCACTGTGCAAGCGATAATATTGAAATGGAAGGAGTATCAGACCACAAATCTACCAAGACCTGGTCCCTCTAAACTTTCAGCTCATACAAGGAGAAGAATCAGAGATGCAGCCAAGAATGATCAGATGAACTGCAGAGATCTACAGCTGAGGTGGGAGACTCTGTCCATAGGACAACAATCAGTCGTATAGGCAAATCTGGCCTTTATGGAAGAGTGGCAAGAAGAAAGTCATTTCTTAAAGATATCCATAAAAAGTGTTGTTTAAAGTTTGCCACAAGCCACCTGGGAGACACACCAAACATGTAGAAGGTGCTCTGGTCAGATGAAACCAAAATTGAACTTTTTGGCAACAATGCAAAACGTTATGTTTGGCGTAAAAGCAACACCGCTCATCACCCTGAACACCCTATCCCCACTGTCAAACATGGTGGTGGCAGCATTGGTTTGGGCCTGCTTTTCTTCAGCAGGGACAGGGAAGATGGTTAAAATTGATGGGAAGATGGATGGAGCCAAATACAGGACCATTCTGGAAGAAAACCTGATGGAGTCTGCAAAAGACCTGAGACTGGGACGGAGATTTGTCTTCCAACAAGACAATGATCCAAAACATAAAGCAAAATCTACAATGGAATGGTTCAAAAATAAACATATCCAGGTGTTAGAATGGCCAAGTCAAAGTCCAGACCTGAATCCAATCGAGAATCTGTGGAAAGAACTGAAAACTGCTGTTCACAAATGCTCTCCATCCAACCTCACTGAGCTCGAGCTGTTTTGCAAGGAGGAATGGGAAAAATTTTCAGTCTCTCGATGTGAAAAACTGATAGAGACATACCCCAAGCGACTTACAGCTGTAATCGCAGCAAAAGGTGGCGCTACAAAGTATTAACATAAGGGGGCTGAATAATTTTGCACGCCCAATTTTTCAGTTTTTGATTTGTAAAAAAAAATTGAAATATCCAATAAATGTCGTTCCACTTCATGATTGTGTCCCACTTGTTGTTGATTCTTCACAAAAAATACAGTTTTATATCTTTATGTTTGAAGCCTGAAATGTGGCAAAAGGTCGCAAAGTTCAAGGGGGGCGAATACTTTCGCAAGGCACTGTATATCAATATTTGCGCATAAAAGTATTTCCACCGACATTTCAAGCATCAATGAATTTAGTTTTGTCGACATTTAATTTACCGACAAATGTTCTGTTTCCACCAAGCCTGTCGTGAATTTTTTTAATCAGAAATATATTTTACTCGCATAAAAAGGTTGGATGGAAACCTGGTTAGTGACTATGACTGCCATGTGGGTATACTGTATAAAAATTATGGGCATTTATGATTCTTTCTCCCTCCATTCTTCTTCAGCGTCCAAGCTGTCGATGGGCAAACAGGAGGCTTTTGAGATCTTCAGGAGAGACCATGAAGACCGGCTGACCATAGAGGACAACAAGGCCCTGCTCAAACAGAGGTCAGAGGGCAAGGGGAGGCCTTGTTGGGAACTTCAATTTCAGTTTACCAGCTGTTCCTAGTTTTTAATCTGAAAGTTTGCTACGGTTGATAAATCCTGAAAATAGATCGATAGCACTTGAACAGACTTTGAATCTATCCTATGTGCATAGAAATTGACAGTAACTTTATTTGTCCTCTTGTGAACTGAGTTGTACCTCTGTGAAACGTGTGAAATATTTTAACCAAACTAATTTGCAGAATGTTGCTGGGTAGTGTGCTCAAGGACAGTTTAGGTCTGTACAAAACAGAGCAATATGCTTTTGGAGATGTTTTGCTGTCTGTCCACTCTCTTTGGGGTCACTGGGTCAGGATATACTCCCCTCCAAATGTATTTTGACAGTGAAGCTAACAGTTTTATTTTGGCTCTATACTTCAGCATTTTATATTTGAGATGTATCAAATTAGTACAGAATGTCACCTTTAATTTAAGGGTATTTTCATACAAATCTGTTTTACGATTTAGAAATGAAAGCACTTTATGTATCTAGCCCCCCATTTGAAAAGTTCGAAGTGTTTGGACAAATTGACTTATAGTGTATCAAAGTAGTCAAAAGTGTAGTATTTGTTCCCATAGTTCTTGCAAGCTTGTGACCATATGAAATTGACCAAATTAAACATTTGCTCTCAAATCCAAAATTCTGCATAGAGACAAATGTAAACGTTTTGCTTCACTGTCTAAATACAGGGGAAGTGTACATGAGTTCACCCATCTTGTTGATAGACAAGGACACTGAATAGTAGGCCCATACCCCCAACGACATATCTTTTAGTTTTTCATTCTCTCTCCTCGCCGATCCCCCATTTTTGGTACAGACATGAATTGAAGGGGAGCGGAGCCCTGTTAAATGTGATGGTAATGGCTTTCTGTGTCAATCCCTTCACAAGCACATTCTCTCACATATAGTCACACTCACAGACACACACGTTTGTTTTACTGTCCTTGTGGGGACCAAACAATTGATTACCATTCAAAATCATTTTTTTCCTAACCCCTAACACTAAGCCTAACTCTTAACCTAAACCCTAACCTTAACCCCAAACCTAACTTTAACCGGAGACCCCAACTCCTAAACCCTAACCCTAATTGTAACCCTAAGCCTAATAGTAACTCTAACCCTAAACCTAAACTAGACTTTTTCCTTATAGGGACCGGCGAAATGTCCCCACTTTGTTTTACTATCCTTATGAGGACTTCACATAAACTATCCCTTTAACCTGACATGGCTCAGGTACAGAAAGAGAAACAGGGTTTTGCAGGAAATTTTTGCCTACTGATATCTTTGTTTCTGTGTAGGTTTGCTGAGGCTAAAGCATATGGGGAGGAGGTGAACGAAGCCAGAAACGGAGTCAGTAAGTTACATACGAGCACCATATGCTAGCATAACCTTATAGCCACTCATTACAATATTATTCTTGTAAATCATGACTCACTGCATACAAATTCGATGTATACGTACACTATATATACAAAGTATGGACACCCCTTCAAATTATAGGATTTGGCTATTTCAGCCACACCCGTTGCTGACAGGTATTTAAAATCGAGCACACTGCCATGCAATCGCCATAGACAAACATTGGCAGTAAAAATGGCCCTACTGAAGAGCTCAGTGACTTTCAACATGACACCGTCATAGGATGGCACCTTTTCAACAAGTCAGTTCATCAAATTTCTGCCCTACTACAGCAGCTCCGGTCAACTGTAAGTGCTGTTACTGTGAAGTGGAAATGTCTAGGAGCAACAACAGCTTGGCGCAACTTCCTGCTACTCATGCCAGGAATATATGATATGCATATTATTAGTAGGTGTGGATAGAAAACACTCTGAAGTTTCTAAAACTGTTTCAATCATGTCTGTGACTATAACAGAACTTATGTAGCAGGCAAAACCCCGAGGACTAACTGTTCAGATTTTTTTCTTTCTTTTTTTGCCTCTGACCGTTCCCTCTGTTGTCTTTGCCAAGGGATATTTGATAGGAACCAGTCTTTGGAATTTGGTTGAGGTTAATCTTTTGTGCAACGAAGAGGAAGCACATCCTGGAACAAGGTTACACTGTTGAGAGTTGCGCAAGATGAAAAAAGGAGCATGGTTTGTTTACTTGCTGTATTGAATACAGATTGCCCCGTCTACAATTTGATCAATTATTAACATTTAAAAATACCTAAAGTTGTATTACAAAAGTAGTTTGAAATATTTTGGCAAAGTTGGCAACTTTTGAAATGTTTTGTAGTGACATTGTGTTTTGGAAAGCTGTTTTTTTCTGGATCAAACGTGCTTTATAAATGGACATTTTGGGTCTACATGGACGGAATTAATCGGGGAAAAAAGGACCAATTGTGATGTTTATGGGACATATTGGAGTGCCAACAAAAGAAGCTCGTCAAAGGTAATGCATGTTTTATATTTTATTTCAGCGTTTTGTGTAGCGCCTGCAGATTTGAAATATGCTACCCTCTTTATTGACATTGTGCTATCCTCAGATAATAGCTTCTTAATGCTTTCCCCGAAAAGCTTTTTAAAATCTGACATGTTGGCTGGATTCACAACGAGTGTAGCTTTAATTGAGTATCTTACATGTGTGATTTAATGAATGTTTGATTTTATATCATTATTTGAATTTGCCGCACTGCAAGCGTCCCCTATACCATAAGAAGTTAAATGGGTTTCCATGGCCGAGCAGCCGCACAAAAGACTAAGATCACCATGTGCAATGCCAAGCATCGGCTGGAGTGGTATAAAGCTGGCCTCCATGAAACTCTGGAGCAGTCGAAACGCATTCTCTGGATTGATTAATCAATCACGCTTCACCATCTGGCAGTCCGACGGACGAATCTGGGTTTGGCGGATGCCAGGGGAACGCTACCTACCTCAATGCATAGTGCCAACTGTAAAGTTTGGTAGAGGAGGAGTAATGTTCTGGGGCTGTTTTTCATAGTTCGGGCTAGGCCCGTTAGTTCCAGTGAAGGGAAATCTTAACGCAACACCGTACAATGACATTCTAGACCAGTGGTTCCCAAACTTTTCATAGTCCTGTACCCCTTAAAACATTCAACCTCCAGCTGCGTACCCCCTCTAGCACCAGGGTCAGTGCACTCTCAAATGTTGTCTTTTGCCATCATTGTAAGCCTGCCACACACACACTATACGATACATTTATTAAACATAAGAATGAGTGTGAGTTTTTGTCACAACCCGGCTCGTGGGAAGTGACAAAGAGCTCTTATAGGACCAGGGCACAAATAATAATATACTATAAATCTATTATTTTGCTCTTTATTTAGCCATCTTACATATAAAACTTTATTTTTTCATCAAAAATTGTGAATAACTCACTACAGGTTAATGAGAAGGGTGTGCTTGAAAGGATGCACATAACTCTGCAATGTTGCGTTGTATAGTAGAGAGTCTCAGTCTTTTTCCACACACAGTCTGTACCTGTATTTGAGTTTATTTTATTTTATTTTTACAGGGACAGTGCACATTAATCAACGTTTCAGTAAAAGTGCCGGTTTTAGCCAGCCGGCTAATTTTCAACCGCAGTCCCTGGGCAGGTTATTAAAAACAATTACAATATAGACATTCATTGAGCAGTGAGCACACACAGAGCAACATAGGACAAGCAATACTGTCACTGGAATTTCATAATTCCTATTGATTGTACATTAATTAAATCACTCAGTCTATTTTATAAGAATTTGTAAGATTCCTATTTGCATAAAATAGACAGAGACCAGTCTTATCAAAATTAGATAATAGTATTTATTCTCGGAGCGCGCTGCCATGTAACCACGAACAACAGTTTATACACAAAATATGATGTCATAGGTTATAAAACGTCCTTTCTCCTATCAACCAGGATTCCAACAAGTTGAAAAGTTCATTCCAACCCACTAGCTCGCTCACTCCAGACACACACTTATCTGTTAACTTCTGGAATCTTCAGCTTCGTCCATCACTATTTAGAAGACAGTTTCAGATAATGGAAAACCCAGGAAAACACTCTCTGCCTATCTAAACATCCCAGAGCTAAGTTGAGTCGGTTCAACCATATGTTAACGACCCTTTTTGCGTACTTAAAAACCCACAATTCCAGTCTTCTCCAACCTGGCTGGAATGGTATTTATTCAATTTAATTACCCCATGTCTCATGCTCCACAAACCCTTCCTTATTAAGTAATATTATTAATCAGATATAATAAAACAGAGTATAAGTTTCATTAGTTATATTAGTTATAGTTCTATTTAAAATGTAGATATTGTAGATATTGTTTAGTCATTATTCATAAAATTCATAACAAATAAATACATAGCATACAGACAGAGCAACATAGAACATAGAACAAAAAGCAACAAGACAAAATCCATGAAAGCAACAAAGTGTTTCCATACCTCACAAGCTACAGACAACATGGAAAGCGGCAATACACAGCTAGGGATTATGTTCACAAATCTGGATGACCTTTAGCCACGTCTTCATGCATTTTGTGAAAGTGTGATATGTGGTGCAGTTATGTGGGTGGCAGGGTAGCAAGTTCAAACCCCCGAGCTGACAAGGTACAGAATCTGTCGTTCTGCCCCTGAACAGGCAGTTAACCCACTGTTCCTAGGCCGTCATTGAAAATAAGAATTTGTTCTTAACTGACTTGCCTAGTTAAATAAAGGTAAAAATAAATAAATGTGTGTCTGATGGCAGTGTATTCCAGACATGGGAAGCTCTCACAGAGAAAGCAGATTTACTAAAGGTGCTTTTACTCAAGTGCTTGATAGGAAGCCCAATAGCCATCATCACTGTTACATCCTCAGAAAGCATGAGCTCCTGAGTTGGGAAAATCTTGTACAATACACCGACACATGTCTTGTATTCAAGATCCTAAATGGCCTGGCTCCCCCTCCACTCAGTATTTTTGTTAAACAGAAAACACAAACATATGGCAGCAGATCCACAAGGCCTGCCATGAGAGGTACAGTCGTGTACAGTCAGGTATCACATTTGACATTGTCCGTAAGCTTGAGTTCATTTGCACACAAAAAATCATACAATGATGGAAAGACCTGTGTGTTGTCCTTGTTAATGCAGACAGAGGAGAGCTCCAACTTCTTAATCATAGCCTCAATTTTGTCCCGCACATTGAATATAGTTGCGGAGAGTCCCTGTAATCCTAGATTCAGATCATTCAGGTGAGAAAAAACATCACCCAGATAGGCCAGGTGTGAGAAACTCATCATCATGCAAGCGGTCAGACAAGTGAAAATTATAGTCAGTAAAGAAAAGTTTAAGCTTGTCTCTCAATTTGAAAAAAAAATGTGTCAAACTTTGCCCTTGATAACCAGCACACTTCTGTATATTGTAAAAGCGTTACATGGCCGCTGCCCATATTATTGCAGAAAAGACTGTACACGAGTTCAGGGGCCTTGCTTTAACAAATTTAACCATTTTCACTGTGGTGTCCAAAACATCTTTCAAGCTGTCAGGCATGCCTTTGGCAGCAATAGCCTCTCGGTGGATGCTGCAGTGTACCCAAGTGGCGTCGTAAGTAACTGCTTGCACACGCGTTACCACTCCACTCCCTGTCATGGCTTTTGTGCCATCAGTACAGACACCACCACATCTTTTCCAGCAAAGTTCCTGTGGTTTGCAGAAGAGGATATTTTCCTTAACTGACCTCCCATAAACGTAACAGACATATAGCAGGAGCTGTGCCAGGCCCGCCACATCTTTTGACTCATCCAGCTGTAATGCATAGAATTCACTGGCTTGTATGCGAAGAAGTAATTGTTTCAAAACATCTCCTGCCATGTCACTGATGCGTCATGAAACAGTGTTATTTGATGAAGACGTTGTCTGTATAGTTTTTTTGGCCTTTCCCCCCAGCATTGTCCCAGCCATATCCGTAGCTCTTTGGCTGCATCAGATTCACTACTATCAGTGTCCATGCAAGCTGGGCTGACAACAAATGTAGAATTACTGATGCTAGCATTGGATGTGCTCGTGGAAGCAGAACAACTTGTGACGTCAACAGGTGCAGGTGTAGTCCTGCTGGTAGTAGCAGTACTACCAGTAGAGCTGGTATGTCTCTATGGATGTGGGCCTTACTTTTTTTTAACCATTTTCGAGCAAACAGTATGAGCAACAGCTACGTTTGGCTACATGTGGACCGTTAGTGGAATTCCCGCTAGAGAGTAACGGTTAATGTGATAGGATGTTAATTATTTGACTAAGCTACCTGTATTTGACATTGTGTTGTTATTTCGCTGAACACTAGATGGTTTAATTTTATTTTTGGCAGGTAAACAAGGCTACACAGGCGTGAAAGAAACCTCACCCAAATGTATAGCCCTGTTGGAAAATATAAAAGCACTGTTTGAAAATATGAGATTTTTTTTTTTTTTTTTTATATATATATATATATATATATATATATATATATATATATATATATATATATATATATACAGTGCCTTGCGAAAGTATTCGGCCCCCTTGAACTTTGTGACCTTTTGCCACATTTCAGGCTTCAAACATAAAGATATAAAACTGTATTTTTTGTGAAGAATCAACAACAAGTGGGACACAATCATGAAGTGGAACGACATTTATTGGATATTTCAAACTTTTTAACAAATCAAAAACTGAAAAATTGGGCGTGCAAAATTATTCAGCCCCCTTAAGTTAATACTTTGTAGCGCCACCTTTTGCTGCGATTACAGCTGTAAGTCGCTTGGGGTATGTCTCTATCAGTTTTGCACATCGAGAGACTGAAATTTTTTCCCATTCCTCCTTGCAAAACAGCTCGAGCTCAGTGAGGTTGGATGGAGAGCATTTGTGAACAGCAGTTTTCAGTTCTTTCCACAGATTCTCGATTGGATTCAGGTCTGGACTTTGACTTGGCCATTCTAACACCGGGATATGTTTATTTTCTAACCATTCCATTGTAGATTTTGCTTTATGTTTTGGATCATTGTCTTGTTGGAAGACAAATCTCCGTCCCAGTCTCAGGTCTTTTGCAGACTCCATCAGGTTTTCTTCCAGAATGGTCCTGTATTTGGCTCCATCCATCTTCCCATCAATTTTAACCATCTTCCCTGTCCCTGCTGAAGAAAAGCAGGCCCAAACCATGATGCTGCCACCACCATGTTTGACAGTGGGGATGGTGTGTTCAGGGTGATGAGCTGTGTTGCTTTTACGCCAAACATAACGTTTTGCATTGTTGCCAAAAAGTTCAATTTTGGTTTCATCTGACCAGAGCACCTTCTTCCACATGTTTGGTGTGTCTCCCAGGTGGCTTGTGGCAAACTTTAAACGACACTTTTTATGGATATCTTTAAGAAATGGCTTTCTTCTTGCCACTCATCCATAAAGGCCAGATTTGTGCAATATACGACTGATTGTTGTCCTATGGACAGAGTCTCCCACCTCAGCTGTAGATCTCTGCAGTTCATCCAGAGTGATCATGGGCCTCTTGGCTGCATCTCTGATCAGTCTTCTCCTTGTATGAGCTGAAAGTTTAGAGGGACGGCCAGGTCTTGGTAGATTTGCAGTGGTCTGATACTCCTTCCATTTCAATATTATCGCTTGCACAGTGCTCCTTGGGATGTTTAAAGCTTGGGAAATCTTTTTGTATCCAAATCTGGCTTTAAACTTCTTCACAACAGTATCTCGGACCTGCCTGGTGTGTTCCTTGTTCTTCATGATGCTCTCTGCGCTTTTAACGGACCTCTGAGACTATCACAGTGCAGGTGCATTTATACGGAGACTTGATTACACACAGGTGGATTGTATTTATCATCATTAGTCATTTAGGTCAACATTGGATCATTCAGAGATCCTCACTGAACTTCTGGAGAGAGTTTGCTGCACTGAAAGTAAAGGGGCTGAATAATTTTGCACACTCAATTTTTCAGTTTTTGATTTGTTAAAAAAGTTTGAAATATCCAATAAATGTCGTTCCACTTCATGATTGTGTCCCACTTGTTGTTGATTCTTCACAAAAAATACAGTTTTATATCTTTATGTTTGAAGCCTGAAATGTGGCAAAAGGTCGCAAAGTTCAAGGGGGCTGAATACTTTCGCAAGGCACTGCACTATATATATATATATATATATATATATATATATATATATATAAAATGTGAATCACATTTTTATGTGGTGTACCCTGATGGCATTGTACGCGTACCCCAGTTTGGGAATACCTGTTCTAGACCATTCTGTGCTTCCAATTTTGTGGCAACAACCCCTTTCCTGTTTCAGCTGTTTACAAAGCAAGATCCAAACAGAAATTGTTGGTCGAGATCGGTGTGGAATAACTTGACTGGCCTGCACAAAGCCCTGACCTCAACCCCATCAAACACCTTTGGCATGAATTGGAATGCCGACTGCGAGCCAGGCCTAATCACCCAACATCAGTGTCCGACCTCACTAATGCTCATGTGGCTGAAGTCCCCGCAGCAATGTTCATCTATTTGAAAGCCTTCCCAGAAGAATGGAGGCTGTTACAACAGCAAAGGGGGGACCAACTCCATATTAATAACCATCATTTTAGAGTTAGATGTTTGACGAGCAGGTGTCCATGTACTTTTGCTTATGTTGTGTGTTTGCTCTGATTTCATGCTCTTCCATTTGGGAATATAGCATTTTTACATATCACTTTTATACTATTTATGATTGCCAAGTGCATCCTTACTCGCATGCTAATAGTACCGTTTTGTTGGTAAGAAAGACCTTCTGAAGTGTGTGTGTGTGTGCGTGTGTGCATCTGTGCAAGTGTGTGTGATTGCTGCCATGCATGTTTCTGAGAGGAAGTGAGTGTGTGGACTATGCTGCCTCTATAGCATATCCAGGGGTTGATGGTTCAGAGTGCATACTATAAATTGCATGCCGGAAATCGGTTTTACAGTCAGTGTTTCATTGTCACCACTACCATTATCCTAATAGTAAACATGTCCCTGATGCAGGCTCGTGTAACACTGTTCATTTACCTTTACATGAACTTTCCTGGAAACCCCAAGTCACTTTCCATGTTACGTACCAAATGGCACCCTATTCCCTATACTGTCCACTACTTTTGACCAGAGCACTATGGGTCCCGGTTAAAAGCAGTGAATAGGGTGCCATTTGGGATGCAGCCTATGATTCCTAATAGTGAACAGAAAAAAACAGAACATTCTGCTTTGGGGGCCCTGTTTCTCTGAAGTGTCCAAGTGTCGCTCAGCACATTCCAGAACTTTTCCAGGACTGGCGAGAAAGGGTGGCTCCCCTGAAGGCTGTTTTATGAGAGCTCAGTTAAGCACGCCCCTGCCTTCTCTGGGTTATGTCCCTGACAGGTAGGCTTCGGGTGCCATAAAGCTCCCTGGCACGGTCCCGCTTTTTAATATCCATTTAATATCCATTTTCCTCTATGTAGCTGGAAAAGTACTAACAACCCTCTTTTTCAAACGGTCCTTAGCTGCACCAGTTGCCAGACACCAAGTCCGGCATCTGGTGCCAAGGAATCCACCCCAAGTTTTAGAGCACTTTTCTTTCCGTAATCCCTTGGAAATGGATTACCTCAAACCTGTTCAAACAGCCACGAGCTACTGTGTGTTTTTATGACTTACTTTTGCCACAGTATAAAACATAAAACTTACTATGTGGTCTAAAACGTGTACACACAACCCTGTTCTAGAATGTTGGACCATTGGCTTTCATATTATTCAGATTCTAAACTATTCCACGTAGACATACTATTGTGGCTCGGTAGCTATGGCTGTGTAGGGTGAAGTTGCACCTGAACACTGATCTTGGGTCAGGTTTGCATTTTCCCCACTAAGGGTTCAGGATGAGGGGAAGCTGATCTTAGATCTGTACCTAGGGAAACTTCACCCAGGAGCGAATTGGGCTTTACACCACACAGCCAGCAATGATTTAGGAGTGATGACTGGAAATTAAAGGGATGCCGAGTTTCAGAACCAACAGCATCCTCTTCTCCAGTATTAATGCAGTGTGATTGCCTCACATTTACAGTGCCTTCAGAAAGTATTCACATCCCTTGACGTTGTTGTGTTACAAAGTGTGATTAATGTCAAAGTGTAAGAAATACCCCCAAAAAATGAATATTGATTAGATTAGTATTCTACCCCCTGAGACAATACATGTTAGAATCACCTTTGGCCTCATGATGAAACCCCTGAGCGGATTCCTTCCTCTCCGGTAACTGAAGACCTGTATCTTTGTAGTGCCTGGGTGTATTGATGCACCATCCAAAGTGTAAATAATAACTTCACCATGCTCAAAGGGATATTCAATGTCTGCTTTATTTTTTATTTTTTTACCTACAGTATCTACCAATGGGTACCCTTCTTTACAAGGCATTGGAAATCCTCTCTGGTCTTTGTTGTTGAATCTGTTTTTTAAAATTTGATGCTTGATTGAGGGACCTTACAGATAATTGTATGTGTGGGGTATAGAGATGAGGTAGTCATCTCAAAAATCATGTTAAACACACAGAGTCCATGCAACTTATTATGTGACTTGTGAAGCAAATTATTACTCCGAAATGTATTTAGGCTTGCCATAACAAAGGGGTTGAATACTTATTGACTAACGCTGAGCAATTAGTGCTTTTTGAGTTCGTTTTGGTTAGCTTATTAAAAGATAATCACTGTAAGAAAAAAAGAAGACAAATGCACTTTGCATTTTGTGGGTTGAGTAATGTAACAACACAGAATAAAACAATTAACAAAAGTCCCATGGTGTTAGTGACTGCCCATCACTTATTTAACATCATTTATTCACATTACTTTATTTTAATACAATATTTGTTTTATTTGATACTTTATTTTCAGATCTTTACCACCTTCAGTGCTCGGTTGGCTCCACCAAGTCTGTCCCCAACCAATTTGATTTGGTGGTTTTAAGCATTTCAAATAGCTCTTTGTTGACAGTTGCTATCGTCCTCCATCAGCACCGGCTTGAAACCTACCTGCCCTAAACTCTCTCCTGGCCCCTTACACTAAGTCTGAATTTGTCCTGCTAGGTGGCCTAAACTAGGACATGCTTAATCCACCTGACCAAGTCCTAAAGCAATGGGAGAGTTCTCTTGAGAGATAATATGGTCGACATTTGATTGTGAAGAATTCTAGGCACAACATCAAGATGGCATAGCAGTTCAGACGTCTTTTGTCCTCGTCTTGTCGTGTCCTGTATATATATATATTTACAACTTTTTTCACATACATTTTATTTTTATTTTCCATCAACTCATCTTCAAAACACTCTCCTGCAACCCGCCTCACCAATTTATATTTATTAAAAAGTATTATTTACCTCAAATCTGTAATCCTCCAAGAAGCTAGCCTGAAACTAGCCAGAAGCTAGCCAGGAGCTAGCCCAGAAGCTAATCCAGAAGCTAATCAGAAGCTAGTTCAGAAGCTAGTTAGCTTCTTTACTGGCAAATCGTTAGTATTCAGCTAACCACGGTTTGTGGTCATCAGCTATCCTTTAGCTCGAATCTATCGCCAGTTTTGTACAGCGCGGCTCGGAACGGAACATACCGGACCAATTTTTCTCTCCATGTCCCTGGATTTCAACTGCTCTCTGGACATTCATACCCGGATCTCACAGCTAGCTAGCTGCTATCCGTGTGACTATCGGCTTTCGTCGATTCCGGAGCAAACATCAATTATTCCGAAGCTAGCCAGCTCTGTCAATCACTCCTGAGTTCCATCAATCACTCCTGGGCTGCAGTCACCTCTCCGGACCCGTTTTACTGCCTACGCGGAGCCCCACCGGGCCTTCACAACTGGACTGCCGACGTTATCTACCCGAAGGAGATCCGGCTGGCTCCTCCGTCGCGACGTTACCTGAACGCCCATCTGCGGCCTGCTAACCGTTAGCTGTCTTACCGGCTGCTATCTGAATAGACAATCGGACAATTTATTTATTTTTATTATTATTATGTTTTCTTCTTGGGCCTCTATAACTATATCTATTGTTTTTATTTTTGTTGTTGTGTGTGATTTGGATTAATCCCCTCTACCACACGGAACCCCACTAATCTACTGACGGAACGCAAGAGGTGGCTAACAACAGACCTCCATCCTATGCTAGCTTGCTACCGATGGCCTGGCTAGCTGTCTAAATCGCCGTGACCCCCAACCAACCTCTCCACTCACTGGACCCTTTTGATCACTCGACTAAGCATGCCTCTCCTTAATGTCAATATGTCTTGTCCATTGCTGTTCTGGTTAGTGTTTATTAGCTTATTTCACTGTAGAGCCTCTAGTCCTGCTCACTATACCTTATCCAACCTATTAGTTCCACCACCCACACATGCAATGACATCTCCTGGTTTCAATGATGTTTCTAGAGACAATATCTCTCTCTTCATCACTCAATACCTAGGTTTACCTCCACTGTATTCACATCCTACCATACCTTTGTCTGTACATTATACCTTGATGCTATTTTATCGCCCCCAGAAACCTCCTTTTACTCTCTGTTCCAGACGTTCTAGACAACCAATTCTTATTGCTTTTAGCCGCACCCTTATTCTACTCCTCCTATGTTCCTCTGGCGATGTAGAGGTGAATAGGCCCTGCAGTGCCTAGCTCCACTCCTATTCCCCAGGCGCTCTCTTTTGACGACTTCTGTAACCGTAATAGCCTTGGTTTCATGCATGTTAACATTAGAAGCCTCCTCCCTAAGTGTGTTCTATTCACTGCTTTAGCACACTCTGCGAACCCGGATGTTCTAGCTGTGTCTGAATCCTGGCTTTGGAAGACCACCAAAAATTCAGAAATTTTAAATCCAAACTACAACATTTTCAGACAAGATAGAACTGCCAAAGGGGGCGGTGTTGCAATCTACTGCAAAGATAGCCTGCAGAGTTCTGTCCTACTATCCAGGTCTGTACCCAAACAATTTGAACTTCTACTTTTAAAAATCCACCTCTCTAAAAACAAGTCTCTCACCGTTGCCGCCTGCTATAGACCACCCTCTGCCCCCAGCTGTGCTCTGGACACCATATGTGAACTGATTGCCCCCCATCTATCTTCAGAGCTCGTGCTGCTAGGCGACCTAAACTGGAACATGCTTAACACCCCAGCCATCCTACAATCTAAACTTGATGCCCTCAATCCCACACAAATATCAATGAACCTACCAGGTACCTCCCCAAAGCCTTAAACACAGGCACCTTCATAGATATCATCCTAACCAACTTCCCCTCTAAATACACCTCTGCTGTCTTCAACCAAGATCTCAGCGATCACTGCCTCATTGCCTGCATCCGTAATGGGTCAGCGGTCAAACGACCTCCACTCATCACTGTAAAACGCTCCCTGAAACACTTCAGCGAGCAGGCCTTTCTAATCGACCTGGCCGGGGTATCCTGGAAGGATATTGATCTCATCCCGTCAGTAGAGGATGCCTGGATATTTTTTTAAATGCCTTCCTAACCATCTTAAATAAACATGCCCCATTCAAGAAATTTAGAACCAGGAACAGATATAGCCCTTGGTTCTCCCCAGACCTGACTGCCCTTAACCAACACAAAAACATCCTATGGCGTTCTGCATTAGCATCGAACAGCCCCCGTGATATGCAGCTGTTCAGGGAAGCTAGAAACCATTATACACAGGCAGTTAGAAAAGCCAAGGCTAGCTTTTTCAAGCAGACATTTGCTTCCTGCAACACTAACTCAAAAAAGTTCTGGGACACTGTAAAGTCCATGGAGAATAAGAACACCTCCTCCCAGCTGCCCACTGCACTGAAGATAGGAAACACTGTCACCACTGATAAATCCACCATAATTGAGGATTTCAATAAGCATTTTTCTACGGCTGGCCATGCTTTCCACCTGGCTACCCCTACCCCGGTCAACAGCACTGCACCCCCAACAGCAACTCGCCCAAGCCTTCCCCATTTCTCCTTCTCCCAAATCCATTCAGCTGATGTTCTGAAAGAGCTGCAAAATCTGGACCCCCACATATCAGCCGGGCTAGACAATCTGGACCCTTTCTTTCTAAAATTATCTGCCGAAATTGTTGCCACCCCTATTACTAGCCTGTTCATCCTCTCTTTCGTGTCGTCTGAGATTCCCAAAGATTGGAAAGCAGCTGCGGTCATCACCCTCTTCAAAGGGGGGGACACTCTTGACCCAAACTGCTACAGACCTATATCTATCCTACCATGCCTTTCTAAGGTCTTCGAAAGCCAAGTCAACAAACAGATTACCGACCATTTCGAATCTCACCATACCTTCTCTGCTATGCAATCTGGTTTCAGAGCTGGTCAATGGTGCACCTCAGCCACGCTCAAGGTCCTAAATGATATCTTAACCGCCATCGATAAGAAAAATTACTGTGCAGCCGTATTCATTGATCTGGCCAAGGCTTTCGACTCTTGTCAATCACCACATCCTCATCGGCAGACTCGACAGCCTTGGTTTCTCAAATGATTGCCTCACCTGGTTCACCAATTACTTCTCTGATAGAGTTCAGTGTGTCAAATCGGAGGGTCTGCTGTCCGGACCTCTGGCAGTCTCTATGGGGGTGCCACAGGGTTCAATTCTTGGACCGACTCTCTTCTCTGTATACATCAATGAGGTCGCTCTTGCTGCTGGTGAGTCTCTGATCCACCTCTACGCAGACGACACCATTCTGTATACTTCCGGCCCTTCTTTGGACACTGTGTTAACAACCCTCCAGGCAAGCTTCAATGCCATACAACTCTCCTTCCGTGGCCTCCAATTGCTCTTAAATACAAGTAAAACTAAATGCATGCTCTTCAACCGATCGCTACCTGCACCTACCCACCTGTCCAACATCACTACTCTGGACGGCTCTGACTTAGAATACATGGACAACTACAAATACTTAGGTGTCTGGTTAGACTGTAAACTCTCCTTCCAGACCCATATCAAACATCTCCAATCCAAAGTTAAATCTAGAATTGGCTTCCTATTTCGCAACAAAGCATCCTTCACTCATGCTGCCAAACATACTCTTGTAAAACTGACCATCCTACCAATCCTCGACTTTGGCGATGTCATTTACAAAATAGCCTCCAATACCCTACTCAACAAATTGGATGCAGTCTATCACAGTGCAATCCAATTTGTCACCAAAGCCCCATATACTACCCACCATTGCGACCTGTACGCTCTTGTTGGCTGGCTCTCGCTTCATACTCGTCGCCAAACCCACTGGCTCCATGTCATCTACAAGACCCTGCTAGGTAAAGTCCCCCCTTATCTCAGCTCGCTGGTCACCATAGCATCTCCCACCTGTAGCACACGCTCCAGCAGGTATATCTCTCTAGTCACCCCCAAAACCAATTCTTTCTTTGGCCGCCTCTCCTTCTAGTTCTCTGCTGCCAATGACTGGAACGAACTACAAAAATCTCTGAAACTGGAAACACTTATCTCCCTCACTAGCTTTAAGCACCAACTGTCAGAGCAGCTCACAGATTACTGCACCTGTACATAGCCCACCTATAATTTAGCCCAAACAACTACCTCTTTCCCAACTGTATTTAATTAATTTATTTATTTTGCTCCTTTGCACCCCATTATTTTTATTTCTACTTTGCACATTCTTCCATTGCAAAACTACCATTCCAGTGTTTTACTTGCTATATTGTATTTACTTTGCCACCATGGCCTTTTTTGCCTTTACCTCCCTTCTCACCTCATTTGCTCACATTGTATATAGACTTGTTTATACTGTATTATTGACTGTATGTTTGTTTTACTCCATGTGTAACTCTGTGTCGTTGTATCTGTCGAACTGCTTTGCTTTATCTTGGCCAGGTCGCAATTGTAAATGAGAACTTGTTCTCAACTTGCCTACCTGGTTAAATAAAGGTAAAATAAAAAAAATAAAAATATGCCAGGTGAACAAAAGGACTTGAGTTATTGTATGTTGTTACAATTACACCATGAGTGGCTAAATCATGAAACATTCACCCCGCCCTTCTTCTTACCAGAGAGATGTTTGTTCCTGTCAGCGCGATGCACTGAAAATCCCATTGGCTGTACGGACTCCAACAGCATGTCCCCAGCTAGCCTGGTCTCCGTGAAAGAGAGTATGTTACAATTCCGGATATCTCTTTGGAAAGCTACTCTTGCCCTAATTTCATTGACTTTGTTAACTAGGGACTGGACATTAGCAAGTAATATACTCAGAAGTGGTGGGTGGTGTGCGTGCATCCAAAGCCTCACTAGAAGAACGCTCCGGCACCCTCTTCTCTGACGCCGTTGTTTTGGGTCGGCCTCTGGAATCAGTTCAAATGCCCTTGGAGGTGCAGACAAACGATCCGCTTTGGGAAAGTCGTATTCCTGGTCGTAGTGCTGGTTGTGCTGGTAAGGTGACATCTCTGTGATATCCAATAGTTCTTCCCAGCTATATGTAATGACACTTAAGGTTTTCTGGGCTAACAATGTAAGAAATAATACATTAAAAAAAACAAATACTGCACAGTTTCCTAAGGACTTGAAGCAAAGCTGCCATCTCTATCAGCGCCATCAATATGCAAACATAACACACCCACATCAAACCACACCCCCAAGTCAGGTCTCGTTTGCCTTCAGTCATGGCTACTAGCATTTCTGAAGGAGCAATCTTCAAAACGAGGCCAAATCAGGAACTGCAGTCGCCCTTTAACACAGTTTAGTTTAGTTAGAGCATAGATGTGATCTAATTGTTAAATTGAGTTCACGCACATTATGTCCGAAAGTAACTGTCGAGTGTTTCCAGATTCATATGAAATATGACCAATAATGAATTACAATATTTAAATAGTTTTTCTTCCAAGAAATGTTAATTAAGTAGTAAAAAGCAGCTTTTCTTTGTTTGAATGTTGTGGGTGCACCCCCCCAACAGGAATGATGTGGGCGTATATCTTTCATAAAAAATATAAATGACAAGTTAACCTCTAGCGTCGAGCAATCCCGTATCCGGGAGCGTAATTATAGCCTCAAGCTCATTACCATAACGCAACGTTAACTATTCATGAAAATCGCAAATGAAATGAAATAAATATATTGGCTCACAAGCTTAGCCTTTTGTTAACAACACTGTCATCTCAGATTTTCTAAATATGCTTTTCAACCATAGCTACACAAGCATTTGTGTAAGAGTATTGATAGCTAGCATAGCATTAAGCCTAGCATTCAGCAGGCAACATTTCCACAAAAACAAGAAAAGCATTCAAATAAAATCATTTACCTTTGAAGAACTTCAGATGTTTTCAATGAGGAGACTCTCAGTTAGATCGCAAATGTTCAGTTTTTCCAAAAAGATTATTTGTGTAGGAGAAATCGCTCCGTTTTGTTCATCACGTTTGGCTAAGAAAAAAACCCGAAAATTCAGTCATTACAACGCCAAACTTTTTTCCAAATTAACTCCATAATATCGACAGAAACATGGCAAACGTTGTTTAGAATCAATCCTCAAGGTGTTTTTCACATATCTATTCGATGATAAATCATTCGTGGCAGTTTGGTTTCTCCTCTGAACCAAATGGAAAATTCCACGCAGCTGGAGATTACGCCATAATTTCGACGGAGGACACCAAGCGGGCACCTGGTAAATGTAGTCTCTTATGGTCAATCTTCCAATGATATGCCTACAAATACGTCACAATGCTGCAGACACCTTGGGGAAACGACAGAAAGTGTAGGCTCATTCCTGGCACATTCACAGCCATATAAGGAGACATTGGAACACAGCGCCTTCAGAATCTGGGGCATTTCCTGTTTGAAATTTCATCTTGGTTTCGCCTGTAGCATCAGTTCTGTGGCACTCACAGATAATATCTTTGCAGTTTTGGAAACGTCAGAGTGTTTTCTTTCCAAAGATGTCAATTATATGCATAGTCGAGCATGTTTTCGTGACAAAATATCTTGTTTAAAACGGGAATGTTTTTTATCCAAAAAGTAAAAGAGCACCCCCTATATCAAAGAAGTTAACAGCTGATTGGCTCAGCCAATGAGCCAACGTCGCATCACACATATTTGAAAAAGTCTGTTTCAAGTTTGAGGTGGGGTTTTGGAATATTTTTTTCTCAAATCTATGCTTTGGCCACAAATATGAGTATAAGGACGAGTCAACCAAATTATTTGGGTATGAGTTAACAGAATATTCGCTTTTATATATGGGTCATTCTACAGAAGTGGTGTACATTGGGGGTTGGAAAAAAATGCAAAATGTGTTTCCTATTTCTCCCAATTTTTCAGCCAAACCTCTTCGAACACTACCCTCCTGAATTATTGGCACCCCAGGAAAATATGAACAATAAAGGTTGTGAAAAAATGTCATTGTTGTTTATCAGCTGAATTCCTTACCACCGCAAAATGTCTTCACAACTGAAACACATTGAAAAGTTGCAATAAAGGGAGAATCATGCAGAGTAGTGATACTTCTGATTAACCTTATATTGCAGGTACATTTTTGAAAGTCTATTTTCATACCAAATTAACAAAATAGTAAAAAGATGATTTTTATTTACCAGATTTTCAAAACTTTAAATTTAATTTAGAGAAATATAATCCCTATTGCTTTCAGTAAAATGTTGAATGCATCTAATTAAATATATTGTTAGATGTTTTAATGAGCACTTGAATTATCTTTATTTGGCAGAATAAAGATAGGTAAAGTTATTTTGGTGTGTGTCAATCATAGAGATAATTTAAGTACTCTAGATGGTTATAACTTGTTTTATACTGAGAAAAAATATAAACGCAACATGTTTTATGAGCTGAAATAAATTATCCTTGACAAATCACAAAAAAATGTATTTCTCTCAAATTTTGAGCACAAATTAGTTTACATCTATGTTAGTGAGCATTTCTACTTTGCCAAGATAATACATATCAAGAAGCTGATTAAACAGCATGATCATGACACAGTTGCACCTTATGCTGTTGACAATAAAAGGCCAGTATAAAATGTGCAGTTTTGTCACACAACACAATGCCATAGATGTTTTGAGGGAGCGTGCAATTGGCATGCTAACTGCAGGAATGTCCACCAGAGCTGTTACCAGAACATTACATGTTTATTTTTCTAACATAAGCTGCCTCCAATGTCATTTTAGAGAACTTGGAAGTTTGTCCAACCGGCCTCACAACCACAGACCACGGGTAACCTTGTGTAACGGCTTCTAGGAGTAGTGGGTGGAGGAGTCAGGCGCAGAGAGCAGGTAGTTCAGAACGTGGATCTTTATTCCAAAGACAGTGAAAACGGACATGCCAAACACAAGTGCGCATAAAATACCCAGTCCAAACAAACAGGACTAAACTGTCCTGAAAAATAGAATCCACAAATAATCCAACACCATGAACAGAAAACAAGCCCGCACAAAAGCTGGCGGGCCTAGTGCCCTTAAATAGCCCACAAACAAAACTAAACTCAAAACAGGTGTAACCAATCAGACCAAACTAACAGAAACAAAAAAGGGAATCGATGGCAGCTAGTAGGCCGGCGACGACGACCGCCGAGCGCCGCCCGAACAGGAAGAGGTTCCATCTTCGGCGGGATTCGTGACACCATGCCAGTCCAGAGCCTCCACATCAAACTTCTTCACCTGCGGTATCATCTGAGACCAGCCACCCGATTAACTTTGGGTTTGCACAACTGAAGAATTTCTGCACAAACGGTCAGAAAGTACCTCAGGGAAGCTAATCTGCGAACTCGTCGTCCTCACCAGGGTCTTGACCTGACTGCAGTTTGGCCTTGTAACCGATTTCAGTGAGAAAAATGCACACCTTCGATGGAAATTGGCAACCTGAAGAAGTGTGCTCTTCACAGATGCATACTCACCAGACATGTCACCCATTGAACATGAAGATCCAAGAAGGCCCAACTAGAGCCCGGACTTGAACCCGATCGAACGTCACTGGAGAGACCTGAAAATAACTGTGCAGCGACGCTCCCCATACAACCTCCCCATACAACCTGAGAGTTTGAGAGGATCTTCAGAGAAGAATAGGAGAATCTCCCCGAATACAGGTGTGCCAAGCTTGTAGCGTCATACCCAAGAAGACAAGAGGCTGTCAAAGGTGCTTCAACAAAGTAGTGAGTAAAGGGTCTGAATACTTATGTAAATTTGATATTTCAGCTATTTATTTTTTATAAATTTGCAAACATTTCTAAAAACCTGCTTTGTCATAATGGGGTATTGTGTGTAGAGTGATGAAGGAAAAAAACAATTGAATCAATTTTATAATAAGGCAGTAACGTTAAATTAAATTATTATTTGTATTTTTTTATTGGCCTGCTGGTGTAGACTAATGCATGCAGTGTGGAACATGAATATGACAATAGCTCAGTTTGCATGTGTTCTCACACAATAGCACAAGAAGCAAGTTTGCCATATCTCCAGTACACTCCTATACAGTTTGATCTTTGTAGCGTTTGTGTGTGTATGAGTACTATGGAATATTTTTTTGTTTCTCTCTGTGTGTGTGTGCGTGCCCTGATCAGAAGGCAGTTCACCACAAACCCGCTCTTTGGCTGTGCTGAAAGTCACCTGCTAGGGTTTGGTAGCATGCGCCCGTCACTCACTCTGAAGTGCCAGTGTACACTTAGCACCCTGGAATTTGGGGGTATCATCAGCGTTTTACAGTGGTTTTTCTGAGGTGTTGACACAGCTGTACACCAGAGGCGTCAATCACAAAAAAATTATTGTGATCTTGTCAAATGACGCCATTATGGAATTTTAAAGTTTGAAACATAGACAGTAGAAGCTAAGTTTCTTGACTAGCTGTGTTGCAAAAATCATCCAGGTAGTTGGATAATCTGGTTCAGTCTGGATGACTTTTCAGGCAGGTTTATGGTCAGAAATGAACAGGTTTTGCCAAGCCACTGCACGTTTCTAAATCAATTCTATCCAAAACACCCTGCTGTGCAAATCAAACACACTGAATTGAATATTGGCCTTTGTATTGGTATTTCATCAACTAAGGCATTGAATTCAAAAATAATCCTGTCCCTTGACCCACATTTTATTGCAATTGTGTAAAAATATATTATAAGAATTACTCAAGACAAAAAAGACCAAACAAGGGGAACAGAATTAGATATTCTCACATGTTATTGTAATATTGAGGGTGTGGAATTGCATTTTTCCGACATGAAGGGCAGTGTTTATAGTGGAATGTAGTTACTTGCTTCTCCCTAATGGAAATGTGTGCCATAATATATGTAGCTCTGTGTGTTTTCCTTGCCGTTGAGGATGAGGAGCCGGGACATTTTAGACTCCCTGTGCCTCATTGTGGATGCAGAACAACGAAAAAACGTAGCATAATGTAGAAAGAGGCTTTGGTAAGGTTCGCCTCATGAGTGTACGTGGCATGAGGGTCAGTTACGGGGAGAAAAGAGTGAGAAAGAGATGTAGCTAGCTGAGACAGGGGTGCCTCAAGATTCCCCCGGTTACCGGTGTTGTTCTTGGCCACAGCAATGTTTTTTTTCTGGAATCAAATCCTGCCAGAGACACACATGTTCCAAGCCCCCCGGCCCCAAAAGCACGGGGACAAAGCTCTATTTTGAAGAGGGGTGGGTGATGTATGTCTTCTGAAGGAGAAGAAAAGGTGCGGGTCAGTCAAAAAAAAAATGAGCGGAGTCCCCCGATCTCTTCGCCAGATGTGTAGGGATTTATGTGGTGCTACTTAGCAGTAGGACAAATCCTATCTGCCCCCATCCTCTCCCACTTCTTGTGCCAAGGGGGTAGTGGCTCTAGGTTTTTTGGGGACAGATCACAAGATATGTCAGGAGAGGAATGCAACATCAGTGTGGCTCTAGAGCCAGACCATACAGGTACTCATCATGTCAGTTGTGGCCCCCGCTGCTGTAGTCTCTCCTCAACATTTTACAATCTTTTAATATGGATAAATTATCCTCTCAGCAGATTTCATGGAATGATCTACAGTATGTTTGATGTTAACGTAACTTACTGTCATGTTATGAATATTGTTATGTATTGTCTTGAAATAGAAATAGCTTCCAGGCTTCTCTTGGAAAATCTTGGAGATGTAAATGTATGCACTGACGCAAATGCCCCCATTGACTTATGCATCTGTGATGAATATTCAAAGCTTTGTAGGCCTATGTGTGCATGGTGTTGGGGCCAAGAGCTCACTGTGGTCTTTCGTGCGGCTGTTCACCTTTAACCTCCAGGCCACAGGAATTGGCAAATATTTGTGGAAACTTTCAGCTGGTAAGCTGTCATTTATGATGACTGCGCGTCTCCCGACACGGCAAGGGGACCATGCAAGGGTTTAGAACGGGCCCTGGTGCTTTTCAGGCCCATGTACAGCCCCAAATCTGGCTGGAGAGGGAAGTGGAGGAGGGGGATGAAGTTTGCCTCTTTAGGCAGCCAAGTGGTTTTTTCAGAAATATAAAATCTCATCATTGTGAAGAACCAGGGACAGCAAAGCAGTCTGCCTGTTAATGGAACACTGAAGAGTCCACACACTGTGCATAACACAGAATTATACACAGCTAAAA
Organism: Oncorhynchus tshawytscha; assembly: GCF_018296145.1. Lineage (NCBI taxonomy): Eukaryota > Metazoa > Chordata > Actinopteri > Salmoniformes > Salmonidae > Oncorhynchus > Oncorhynchus tshawytscha. The sequence continues at coordinate 49,504,820 of NC_056440.1, read as the reverse complement.
ACGTCAGTCAATCTGTGTAAGTGGCTGTAAGAGGATATTCTTACAGCCACTTACACACAGAACAAAAAACATAGTTCCTCAAAATATTTAGTCGGCAGAAACATGAAGATTGTCATCATTTGTTTATTTTTTTTCTCAAAACTGCTGTCTCTTTCCCAGTGGGCAAAGCTGGTTGAAATAATGTCATAATGACCCGAAATTATGCAATTACAAAGAGATTACAGTACAACTGTTTGGAATCTGGTTGTAACGACGTCATTGCAACTAGTTTTGCCTGCTGGGCTCCCTTTTTCTATCATAGTGTTGCAGGATATTAGATAAGCACTTGACCACTTTACTCTTATTGACTCTTATTGACCTCTGAGAATCCCTGATTGATTCTCAGATGCTCCCCGCCATACAGAATCCTAAGCAATTTAACTTGCAGTAGGCTATTTGCCTGTTTGCATTTTGTAGCATTTCACGTCGTTGTCAACACCATTGTTGTCAACACCATCTTCTTAACCTGTGGTCGTATGGTCTACTTACTCATTGATACATAGCCTGTATAATGGATCTTGAAGGATGACTCAACCTCAGCTGTGTAGGAGTTGTGTTTCAAGTGCACTGTGCTACTCTGCTTTATATCTTAAAATATATCCGCTGTACAGTATATTATATAGCTATCGGTAGGCAATTTAGTCACAAACCTCTCTGATATATCCCAAATTCCATTATATATTATTTGAAATGTACGCTATTTGCAAAGTAAATTGTTACTTTTTCTCTCAACAAAAATGTATGCCCGCATGACTGTAGTCGCTTTGGATGACAGCGTCTGCTATAAATGGCATATGTTATATGTCAGCATGTTACTGTATCCAACATAGTAAGACCTCCCTACTCATCATGTTGTTCTCAGTGCAACATGTTAAATCATTCATTGATGAATGGTATGTGTTGTGACTCCTACTTTCTGGACTCTATAGCTAAGACTATAGCTGACTTTTAACCCCTATGAATTTTGTATTACCTTTGAAGGAATTATTGTTCATGTTCCTCAGACGAACGCATGCAAGACCTTATAACGCCTGATAGGTAATTTGCGTATCAACTAACCACATAATTTGTTATAGCAATCTGGTGCCCGATGGCACAGTCAATAACATGGCATGCAACGATTGATGCATGCAACATCTGAGCAGGGGAACACGACCATTACCTTAATTACGAGTCATGAAAGGTTTGCGCTTCAGTAGGAATCCTAATTTTAAGCACTGCAGCAGTGTTTTATTTATGTTTCTCGTCTTGGCCCCATACAATGGCTATTGGATGGTGGAGAGAATTATATCATGGAGACAGGGAGGCGACTCATGCACCTGTATGAGGCCTCCTGGACTTCGGTGAAAACCTCAAGCCAAAGTCCTCTCAGCATAGCAAATAACATTATTTCCATTCTTCCTCTCTCTTCTTCTTTCTGTCACTGCTCTTTTCCAACAACCTCTGCATGAGTCTTATCTAAAGCCATATCTAATTAATTTCATACACCGCTATAAGCTCAGTATGAATTTGGAAATGCAGGCTCCTCTTCTTCCTCTCTTTCTCTGTGGAGAATGATAAAACTTCTCATCCCTCTGGCTATATTTCCCATAGTACCTGTCAGATAGGGATGTCGAGGTGTAGAAAAAGTGAGTAAACGAGTGCTTAACGTCACTTGAGATGACTATTAGCGAGTACATGAACAAATTTTGCATAATGTTTGCGTTGATGTTCACCATATACATATACATACTGTACAGGGGCGGCAGGTAGCGTTGGGCCAGTAACCCCTAAAGGTCGCTGTTTCAAATCACAGAGCTGACTAGGTGAAAAATCTGTTGTGCTCTTTGAGCAAGACAATTAACACTAATTGCACCTGTCGCTCTGGATAAGATGACTAAAATGTGATAAATGATTCAAACGTAAACAAAGGTGTGTAAAAAGTGCTTACATGTGCTACATCCCCATGCAAAGCAACACACTACAAATACAGTCGTGGCCAAAAGTTTGAGAATGACACAAATATTAATTTTCACAAAGTCTGCTGCCTCAGCTTGTATGATGGCAATTTGCATATACTCCAGATTGTTATGAAGAGTGATCAGATGAATTGCAATTAATTTCAAAGTCCCTCTTTGCCATGCAAATGAACTGAATCCCCCAAAAACATTTCCACTGCATTTCAGCCCTGCCACAAAAGGACCAGCTGACAACATGTCAGTGATTCTCTCATTAACACAGGTGTGCGTGTTGACGAGGACAAGGCTGGAGATGCGTGCAGTACTGATTGATGTGTGCATGCTGATTGAGTTCGAATAACAGACTGGAAGCTTCAAAAGGAGGGTGGTGCTTGGAATCATTGTTCTTCCTCTGTCAACCATGGTTACCATGGTCAACCATGGTTACCACGTGCCGTCATCATTGCTTTGCACAAAAAGGGCTTTACAGGCAAGGATATTGCTGCCAGTAAGATTGCACCTAAATCAACCATTTATCGGATCATCAAGAACTTCAAGGAGGGCTGTTCAATTGTTGTGAAGAAGGCTTCAGGGCGCCCAAAAAAGTCCAGCAAGCACCAGGACCGTCTCCTAAAGTTGATTCAGCTGTGGGATCGGGGCACCACCAGTACAGAGCTTGCTCATGAATGCCTCACTGTACGCACTGTACGCACAGTGAGGCGAAGACTTTTGGAGGATGGCCTGGTGTCAAGACGGGCAGCAAAGAAGCCACTTCTCTCCAGGAAAAACATCAGGGACAGACTGATATTCTGCAAAAGGTACAGGGATTGGACTGCTGAGGATTTGGGTGAAGTCATTTTCTCTGATGAATCCTCTTTCTGATTGTTTGGAGCATGCCTAAGAACACAGCCATGAATAAAGAATGGTACCAACACATCCTCCGAGAGCAACTTCTCCCAACCGTACAGTTTGGTGACAAACAATGCCTTTTCCAGCATGATGGAGCACCTTGCCATGGCTCGGGGAACAAAACATCAATATTTTGGGTCCATGGCCAGGAAACTCCCCAGACCTAAATCCCATTGAGAACTTGTAGACAATCCTCAAGAGGCGGTGGACAAACAAAAACCCACAAATTCGGACAAACTCCAAGCATTGATTATGCAAGAATGGACTGCCATCAGTGTGGCCCAGAAGTTAATTGACAGCATGCCAGGGCGGATTGCAGAGGTATTGAATAAGAAGGGTCAACACTGCAAATATTGGCTCTTTGCATCAACGTCATGTAATTGTCAATAAAAGCCTTTGACACTTGTAATTATACTTCAGTATTCCATAGTAACACCTGACAAAAATATCTAAAGACACTGAAGCAGCAAACTTTGTGGAAATTAATATTTGTGTCATTCTCAAAACTTTTGGCCATGACTGTACACTCCTCTCTCCACCATACTGAGCACCACGTAACCCAAACTCTTACCTTACCCCTTACCCTAAACTGGGTTCATATCCTAACTACAATCTCACCCCTTACCCTAAACCGGGTTCGTATCCAATCCCCAACCCGACCCACCCCATACACTGATGCAGCACACTATTTCCCAGCCTTGAGCCCAATTCCACCCATTATGTTTTTGTTTAGTCCGATGTTATTTTGTTTTGACTCCTTTTTATATATTTTTCTACAATTGTTAAGCGACTTTGGGTCCTTGAAAAGGGCTATATACTGTAAGTCTCATGTATTATTATTATTTTTCAGTAGCGGAGTTGGTATAGAATGAGTTCAACTGGCAAACCAAAACACACAGTACGAATCTGTATACTTGTTCTCCTTTTCATTTTCATTTTATTCATAATCCTCCATACATCTCTATCCCATTTCTATAGTGCCAATAAACCACTAAGTAGTATGAGGGGGATGGTGGAAGATATTGAGCAAAAAAAACGGAACGCAGGTGAAAACAAATGTGTTGTCCCTGTTCCGCTGCCACCAGCGAGGTGACGACCTGTCCTAAGGGGCACATTCAAACCTCCTTCAGGTTGAGTTCAATAACTACAGGCGTAGGGTGAGATTCTGGGGGAAGCTTTGAATAGGTCAGTAGCCTACAGAGTAATATGAAAATAATGCTATTGCTAAATTGATTCAGATATTATAAAGTGTTTTGATAACTTTCAAATGTAATAACAAATCCATATAGGACAAACAACCCTTTACATGATGCCATAGAAGCAATGTACTGCTAATATAACAATGTGCACCTTTAATTTTTCATTGTCATTCCCTGCCGAAACAGATACTGTGCCTATCGGCATTTTGTCTTGTGGTAATGATGCTACCTTGGCAAACATGTCAGAGTGGTTATACCTTCCTGTGTGGTGTCCAGTTTACAACAGGAGTCCCGTATACAACAGGAGTTCAATGCTCTTGGTGCAGAATTCACAGGGTTTCTCCCTCCAGTTCAATGCGGAAGACACATTTCAGTTTAATGCATTCAGTTGTACAACTGACTAGGTATCCCCCTTTCCCCTTTCCCATGTTGACTGATACCATTCAATAATACAAAAAGACTACAAGTAAAAGTTGTGTCTAGTAAAATTGTAATGCACATCAAGTTTCCCTGTGCTGGCTCCATACATGTTTCTGTGAACACATACACACACAAAGTCACTTTTCTATTACCATTGGCAATTAAAATAGAAAAAAAATCCAGAAAATCACATTGTAGGATTTTTAAATGAATTTATTTGCAAATTATGGTGGAAAATAAGTATTTGGTCACCTACAAACAAGCGAGATTTCTGGCTCTCACAGACCTGTAACTTCTTCTTTAAAAGGCTCCTCTCTCCTCCACTCGTTACCTGTATTAATGGCACCTGTTTGAACTTGTTATCAGTATAAAAGACACCTGTCCACAAACACAAACAGTCACACTCCAAACTCCACTATGGCCAAGACCAAAGGACACCAGAAACAAAATTGTAGACCTGCACCAGGCTGGGAAGACTGAATCTGCAATAGGTAAGCAGCTTGGTTTGAATAAATCAACTGTGGGAGCAATTATTAGGAAAAGGAAGACATACAAGACCACTGATAATCTCCCTCGATCTGGGGCTCCACGCAAGATCTCACCCTGTGGGGTCAAAATAATCACAAGAACGCTGAGCAAAAATCCCAGAACCACACGGGGGGACCTAGTGAATGACCTGCAGAGAGCTGGGATGGGGGTGGTTTTGGGGCTGTTTTCTGCAAAGGGACCAGGATGACTGATCCATGTAAAGGAAAGAATGAATGGGGCCAGTAAAGTAACAAAGCCTACCATCAGTAACACACTACGCCGCCAGGGACTCAAATCGTGCAGTGCCAGACGTGTCCCCCTGCTTAAGCCAGTACATGTCCAGGCCCGTCTGAAGTTTGCTAGAGAGCATTTGGATGATCCAGAAGAAGATTGGGAGAATGTCATATGGTCAGATGAAACCAAAATAGAATGTTTTGGTAAAAACTCAACTTGTCGTGTTTGGAGGACAAAGAATGCTGAGTTGCATCCAAAGAACACCATACCTACTGTGAAGCATGGGGGTGGAAACATCATGCTTTGGGGCTGTTTTTCTGCAAAGGGACCAGGATGACTGATCCATGTAAAGGAAAGAATGAATGGGGCCATGTATTGTGAGATTTTGAGTGAAAACCTCCTTCCATCAGCAAGGGCATTGAAGATGAAACGTCTTTCAGCATGACAATGGGTCTTTCAGCATGACAATGATCCCAGGTTCACCTTCCAAACGGACAACGACCCTAAGCACACAGCCAAGACAACACAGGAGTGGATTCGGGACAAGTCTCTGAATGTCCTTGAGTGGCCCAACCAGAACCTAGACTTGAACATCTCTGGAGAGACCTAAAGATAGCTGTGCAGCAACGCTCCCAGTCCAACCTGACAGAGCTTGAGAGGATCTGCAGAGAAGAATTACATTTGCAAACATTTGTAAAAACCTGTTTTTGCTTTGTCATTATGGTGTATTGTGTGTAGATTTATGAGAGGTATAAAACGATTTAATCAATTTTAGAATAGGGCTGCAACATAACAATGTGGAAAAAGTCAAGGGGTTTGAATACTTTCCGAAGTCACTGTATGTTGAAGTTTGACCAGGTCAGACTAAACCTATCACATTCTGTACGCCTCATCGACGACCGTTGGTAAAGCAGGCTAAAGGTGAGGCTGGAGGTGAGGTCTTTTCCAGAGCCCAATTCATGGGCGTAGCAGCGTAGATCACTTTCTAGCCCTTCGTCAAAGATAGTGGTTACACACACATTATAATGGTGGTAATGATTAGCCTGGTGGAAGCAGCTTGATCGCTGCGTTCAGCTTTCTATTTCACACGCACAAAATAAGCATCAAATCATGTTAGTTTACATAAATTATGTTTCACAATTGGGTTATCAAATATATCAAAATTAATGAAGTCGGTTACCTTCTGTATTTGTACAAATAATGAGCCTGTGAAAGCTGTTGCCGCTGACAGGGGGAAGCCTGCTAGGCAGATACTTGCCAACTGACTGTTCCATTCATAGGAATGCTCACAGAGAGAGCATGTCTACATCATGCTGATGAAGGCCCCTTGCTGGTCTGCTCTATGCTGCATGTTCGGCTACAAACTGGACATCTCTCGAACAGCTTGTTTGCCTTTATTTAACTAGGCAAGTCAGTTAAGAAAAAATTCTTATTTACAATGACGGCCTACCCCGGCCAAACTCAGATGACGCTGGACCAATTGTGTGTCACCCTATTGGACTCCCAATCACAGCCGGATGTGATGCAGACATGCACACATGTTCATGAAATACAATAGATGACCGTAATCACCCCAGACACACCTGGCTAACCTGATGGGTCATGTAAGTCTTTTGTTTAGACATGTAGCTAGCTAAACAATGAACCTAATGGTGCTTTCAAGACAACTTGTGAGAACTGACGCTGGAGATGAGAAGCAGGTACAGGGAGTGAACATTTAATTGGAACAGACATGGAACAAACAAGGAACAACATCAGCACCAGGTAACATAAGGACAGATGATAAACAATGCAGCAGCGGGCAACAGAGCTGGGAAGCTGAGAGCTGACAAACGTAGGAGAGGTAATGACAGAGGTGATTGAGTCCAGTTGAGTCCAATAATTGCTGAAGCGTGTGATGGGGGAAGGCAGGTGTGCGTAATTATGGTGGCAGGAGTGCGTAATGCTGGGCAGCCCTTGAGCGCCAGGGGGGGAAAGCGTGAGCAGGCGTGATACAACTAGGAACTTACAAGGTCACATCATGATGTCAGTGATCTTCAGGTCGGGAAGTCAGAGCTCTAGAAAGAAGTCCCGAGTTGGAATTCCGAGTTGGATGACCTTTCAAAATATTTCCCAGTAGTCTTGAACACACTGAAGTGGAAAGTCTGAAGCTGTGTTCGAAAAGCCATACTAACAAACTTTATACTACCTACTTAATGAGTATATACTACATACTATATACTGTTAGTTCATTTTAGTATACTGTTAACGAACGGTATCTTTTCAGTTGAGCGTACTACAGCTTCGCCTGTCTACCGGAAGTTGATGCTGTTGCTATGCAACCTCTTGCTAGCTTGTTAGTTTAACAAATGACTAGCTAAACAAGTTACGATTTCGGGTGTGTTCATAAATTCAATCTAGAGTGCCAGAGTGTGCTCTGGGTGTTCGTAGATCCAGAGCGGTGTCAGATTATCCGCTTGTAAATTCAGAGTGTTTCGCTCTCGGAGTGTTCAGAGCGCACACTGGACGCTCTGGCCGAGGAGTAGGGCTGGTCAGAGCGTTCAACGGTGGTCTGGTTCTAGTCTGGTTCTAAGCAAAAAAAGATACGTCCTCTCCCTGTCAACTGCGTTTATATTCAGCAAACTTAACATGTGTAAATATTTGTATGAACATAACAAGATTCAACAACTGAGACATAAACTGAACAAGTTCCACAGACATGTGACTAACAGAAATGGAAAAATGTGTCCCTGAACAAAGGGGGAGAGGGGGGTCAAAATCAAACGTAACAGTCAGTATCTGCTGTGGCCACCAGCTGCATTAAGTACTGCAGTACATCTCCTCCTCATGGACTGCACCAGAGTTGCCAGTTCTTGCTGTGAGATGTTACCCAATTGTTCCACCAAGGCCGCTGCAAGTTCCCGGACATTTCTGGGGGGAATGGCCCTAGCCCTCACCCTCCGATCCAACAGGTCTCAGACGTGGGATTGAGATCCAGGCTCTTCACTGGCCATGGCAGAACACTGACATTCCTGTCTTGCAGGAAATCATGCACATGACGAGCAGTATGGCTGGTCACATTGTCATGCTGGAAGGTCATGTCAGAATGTACTGCAGGAAGGGTACCACATGAGGGAGGAGGATGTCTTCCCTGTAACGCACAGCGTTGAGATTGCCTGCAATGACAACAAGCTCAGTCCGATGAATCATCAGTGAAGAGCACCAGTCCTGTCTCTGCCCAGCCTGGAGAGGATTACAACAGGCCACAAGAGCAGTCTGAGCACTAATGGAGGGATTGTGCATTCCTGATGTAACTCGGGCAGTTGTTTTTGCCATCCTGTACCTGTCCCGCAGGTGTGATGTTTGGATGTGTGTACCGATCCTGGGCAGGTGTTGTTACACGTGGTCTGCCACTGCGAGGTCAATCAGCTATCCATCCTGTCGCCCTGTAGCGCTGTCTTAGGCGTCACACAGTACAGACATTGCAATTTATGGCTCTGGCCAGAACTACAGTCCTCATGCCTCCTTGCAGCATGCCTAAGGCACGTTCACGCAGATGAGCAGGGACCCTGGGCATCTTTCTTTTGGTGTTTTTCAGTGAGTAGAAAGTCAGTAGAAAGGTCTCTTTAGTGTCCTAAGTTTTCATAACTGTGACCTTAATTGCCTATCGTTTTTAAGCTGCTAGTGTCTTAACGACCGTTCCACAGGTGCATGTTCATTAATTGTTTATGGTTCATTGAACAAGCATGGGAAACCCATTACACGTTTGACTCGAGTCCAAGTCATATGACTCAAGTCCACACCACTGGTAATTTCTGGGATTGCAAATTTTTTCTGAAATGAATAAGAAATATCAAGTGAACTATACTCCACTTCTCAAAAAGGTTGGGGAAGAATTAGATAGATGGCGGGATTTACCAGTTTCTCTAATTGGGTGGGTCAATTGTGTAAAGATGAAAAAATCGAATGTATTGTACCGTTCTGTAATTTTCACGTTAGTTTTTACTTTACTTCCTTAACTCTATTTCTTGAACTGCATTGTTGGTTACGGGCTTGTAAGTAATCATTTCACGTTGTATTCGGGGGCAGGTGACAAATAAAATGATATTTCATTCAAAATCTACCACTGATAAACTGTAGCTGGAGAGAAAGTGGGTATAAGGTTTAATTTCTTACATGTACTCTGTTCTTCAAGCTCTGATGGGGAATGATGAAGCTCTGAAGGCTTCCATAAAGTGGTATGATGACCTTGGTCTAATTTTTAGGCTAAGCAATGGGGAAACCTCATTTTAGATGCTCAGCTTCTTTCATTTAACATTTTACATAGAGTCTACTTTACACCAGAGAGACTGTATTAGACACATTCTAGGGAGTGAAGGGTTTTGTATGATGTGCTCCCATGTAGCCTGTTGTTTTGTGTATGTGGAGGGAAAGGGGAGTGGGGGGAATAAATTGCCATTATCTGATTGTCATGTTTTGCTGATGATTGTTAAATTGTAAAAAAAAAAATATATATATATACAGTGGGGCAAAAACGTATTTAGTCTGCCACCAGTTGTGCAAGTTCTCCCACTTAAAAAGATGAGAGGCCTGTAATTTTCTTCATAGGTACACTTCAACTATGACAGACAAAATAAGGAAAAGAAATCCAGAAAATCACATTGTAGGATTTTTTATGAATTTATTTGCAAATTATGGTGGAAAATAAGTATTTGATCAATAACAAAAGTTTATCTCAATACTTTGTTATGTACCATTTGTTGACAATGACAGAGGTCAAACGTTTTCTGTAAGTCTTCACAAGGTTTTCACACACTGTTGCTGGTATTTTGGCCCATTCCTCCATGCAGATCTCCTCTAGAGCAGTGATGTTTTGGGGCTGTTGCTGGGCAACATGGACTTTCAACTCCCTCCAAAGATTTTCCATGGGGTTGAGATCTGGAGACTGGCTAGGCCACTCCAGGACCTTGAATTGCTTCTTACGAAGCCACTCCTTCGTTGCCCGGGCAGTGTGTTTGGGATCATTGTCATGCTGAAAGACCCAGCCACGTTTCATCTTCAATTCCCTTGCTGATTGAAGGAGTTTTTCACTCAAAATCTTGCGATACATGGCCCCATTCATTCTTTCCTTTACACGGATCAGTCGTCCTGGTCCCTTTGCAGAAAAACAGCCCCAAAGCATGATGTTTCCACCCCCATGCTTCACAGTAGGTATGGTGTTCTTTGGATGCAACTCAGCATTCTTTGTCCTCCAAACACGACGAGTTGAGTTTTTACCAAAAAGTTATATTTTGGTTTCATCTGGCCATACGACATTTTCCCAATCTTCTTCTGGATCATCCAAATACTCTCTAGCAAACTTCAGATGGGCCTGGACATGTACGGGCTTAAGCAGGGGGACACGTCTGGCATTGCAGGATTTGAGTCCCTGGCGGCGTAGTGTGTTACTGATGGTAGGCTTTGTTACTTTGGTCCCAGCTCTCTGCAGGTCATTCACTAGGTCCCCCAGTGTGGTTCTGGGATTTTTGCTCACCGTTCTTGTGATAATTTTCACCCCACGGGGTGAGATCTTGCGTGGAGCCCCAGATCAAGGGAGATTATCAGTGGTCTTGTATGTCTTCCATTTCCTAATAATTGCTCCCACAGTTGATTTCTTCAAACCAAGCTGCTTACCTATTGCAGATTCAGTCTTCCCAGCCTGGTGCAGGTCTACAATTTTGTTTCTGGTGTCCTTTGACAGCTCTTTGGTCTTTGCCATAGTGGAGTTTGGAGTGTGACTGTTTGAGGTTGTGGACAGGTGTCTTTTATACAGGTAACTAGTTCAAACAGGTGCAATTAATACAGGTAATGAGTGGAGAACAGGAGGGCTTCTTAAAGAAAAACGAACAGGTCTGTGAGAGCCGGAATTCTTACTGGTTGGTAGGTGATCAAATACTTATGTCATGCAATAAAATGCAAATTAATTACTTAAAAATCATACAATGTGATTTTCTGGATTTTTGTTTTAGATTCCGTCCCTCACAATTGAAGTGTACCTATGATAAAAATTACAGACATGTAGAGACATGCTTTGTAAGTAGGAAAACCTGCAAAATCAGCAGTGTATCAAATACTTGTTCTCCCCACTGTATAGTATCAATCATGCCCACAGTCATGCCTATTTGCCCACTAACACGGAACAGCTGGCAGCACCCATCTAAATGACCAGAGCATGCAATAAGTGTGAATTATTAAGCCCATTTCTCTTTAGAGACAGCATACCTACCCAATTGATTAATTAGCATGCAGAGCCTCAGACTATGCAAAAATATAACATTTTATAGTATGTGACATTTTGAATATTTTGTATGCTTTAAATGCCCGGATGTCATACTCTTTTCGGCTTTTCATTTAGAATTCGCTGCACACTGTTGTGGAAGAAAAGCATCTTTTCAGAAGACTTGTGATAATCAACTGGTAATTAGATTAGAGGACGGGCTGTAGCCAAATGAACAAATGGTGGGAAACGACACATTTGCACATTAGATGATGCGTTCTCAGTATAGGTAAGCCTAGTATGTTGATATTTGGTGCTTAATGCATACTTACTGAACAGTGGATTCTAAATAGTATGAAGTATGATTAGTACTTACACAGTGAAATGTCATTTTAGTAAGTAGTAGGCAGGACAAGATACAAGATACAAGATATTGTCACCAATGTTATGTTGAAAAAACAAGACTTCTTTTTAAACGGCTTGGGTTTTTTCCAACTCAAACATTGAACAGACTTAGGTTCTCTTGGTTGATGAATAAAGGCCCACTTCAGTTAGTTGAGTTGGTTAGTTTACATCATACACTTGCCGGGGATGAATGCCAGTTGGATAACAAGTGTTTGTAATGACGGAATGATGAATTGTAAATAACCTTCACCTTTTAAAATAACATTTTCACATATCTCCTTTCTCGCTCTCTATCTTGTCTCTTCATCTCGCTCTTTCTTTATCCCCCTCCTCTCTTTCTACACCCTTCCTATCTCCTCTTTCTTTTTCTCGCAGATAAACTGAAGAAGCAGTTGGAGTTGCATAGGATGCAGAGAGCCGCTCACGGTACATTGTCTTCCTAATGGTCAGAATGTGCATTTCTCCTCATCCGCAGTTAATTAGTTAGCCCAGAGCCAAACAATAAGAGGGAAGTTTGGTCACACTGCCCATAATGGTAATTCAACCTTAATGGAAGTAAGTTTGCCAATGAAATATCCTTCATTCAAAACCTACACACCAGCCCCATCTATTCACTTGTGAATCCAAGATCTGCTTTTAGCAGACGTGTGCTAAGGGAATAGAGGAAAAACAGACATTGTGGGAAGTTTTCATCCAGCAGAACTTAATTATAATTCTCTTGGACCAATGATTTAGTTGAATGTGACTGAAACAATGACTGGACCAATTGAACAGAAATCAGCATACTCAATGGGCGTACATGACCACAATTGTTAGCCCCTATTTAAAAAGTGTTTAGTAGAGACCTGCGATCTGAATTCCAGAGGACTGGAAACACGACTGGGTGGCAGAACTTTGACTGTGCGTTTCATCCCCGTCGACTGACGAGAGGTCTGACGAGAGCAAGTCGGTTCCAAGTTTACAAACATTTCCCTCGGGTTCAGACGCCAAAGGTTTGTCTTGTCATTTGAGTTCCGAAGCATCAGAGAACACTCCGAACAGGCAGGCTTCCATTATTCGGGGACGGAATTAGAATACAGTATGTTGACTTCTAAGGACACGAGCAAGCACACACACTCTACATTCTTGTGACTCTATGCTAGACATGTTTTGAACATGTCTTAGAGTGTGTGTGTGTGTGTGTGTGTGTGTGTGTGTGTGTGTGTGTGTGTGTGTGTGTGTGTGTGTGTGTGTGTGTGTGTGAGGAGACTGAGAGAAGAACATAATTTATTTCATTTCCCCACATATACATAGGTGTCACTGTTAGCCCAGCAGAGGTAGAGGAGGTAGACCCTGTGGAAGAAAACATCCGCAGACAGATGGATGAGGAGAAGAAGAGGTAAGTAGGCTGCAGTATGTGTATCTCAGAAACACAGACAAATGGGTTGATGTGCTTGTATGTGCCATTACACACATTATACAGTGCCTTCAGAAAGTATTCACACCCCTTGACTTTTCCCACATTTTGTTGTTATAAAGGGGAATTAAAATTGATTTAATTGTCATTATTTTGTCAACGATCTACACAAAATACTCTAATGTCAAAGTGGAAGAAAAAATCTAAAATGTGTTAAAACATATGAAAATAAAACAATATATCTTGATTACATGAGTATTGAACCCCCTGAGTCAACACATGTTAGAATCACCTTTGGCAGCGATTTCATACCTGAATCTTGCAATATTTTCCCATTATTCTTTTCAAAATTCTTCAAGCTCTGTCAAATTGGTTGTTGATCATTGTTAGACAGCCATTTTCAGGTCTAGCCATTTAAAGCAGATTTAAGTCAAAACTGTAACTCGGCCACTCAGGAACATTCACTGTCTTCTTGGTAAGCAACTCCAGTGTAGATTTTTTAGCCTTGTGTTTTGGGTTATTGTCCTGCTGAAAGGTGAATTTATTATATTTATTTTTTATTCTGAAAATTCTCCAGTCCTTAACGATTACAGCCAAACCCATAACATGATGCAGCCACCACTGTGCTTTAAAATATTGAGAGTGGTACTCAGTGATGTGTTGTATTGGATTTGCCCCAAACATAACACTTTGTATTCAAGATAAAAAGTTTTTGCAGTATTACTTTAGTGCCTTGTTGCAAACAGGATGCATGTTTTGGAATATTTCTATTCCTTTTCAGTCTGTCAATTAGGTTAGTATTGTGGAGTAACTACAATGTTGTTGATCCATCCTCAGTATTCTCCTATCACAACCATTAAACTCTGTAACTGTTTTAAAGTCACCATTGATTGGTCTCTTGGTGAAATCCCTGAGCGGTGTCCTTCCTCTCAGGCAACTGAGTTGTATCTTTCTAGTGACTGGGTGTATTGATACTCCATCCAAAGTGTAATTAATAACTTCACCATGCTCAAAGAGATATTCAATGTGTGCTTTTTTTTACCCATCCACCAATAGGTGCCCTTCTTTGCGAGGCATTGGAGAACCTCCCTGGCCTTTATGGTTGAATCTGTCTTCGAAATTCACTGCTTGACTGAGGGACCTTACAGATAATTATATTTGTGGGGTACAGAGATGAGGTAGCCATTAAAAACTCTGTTTAAACACTGTTATTGAATACAGAGTGAGTGACTTGTTAAGCAAATGTTTATTCCCAAACGTATTTACTTATTGACATTTCAGCTTTCATTTTTTCATTTAGAAATTAATTTGTAAAAAAAAATGTTTTAAAGTAATTCCACTTTGACATTATGGGATATTGTGTTTAGGCCAGTGACAAAAATGTTTAATGTAATAATTTTTAAATTCAAGGTGTGTGAATACTTTCTGAGGGCATTATATGTGCATTGGGTGCATCTGTTGTGAGGTCCATTGTAATTGCCAGTATTTCATAATTCCTCATAAAGTATAGAGCCTAACACATACATGTATCAAAGGTTATGAACCAAGGTATGTACTGGAGTGTTGGAGCGTCTGAGTTTGTAGGCCTCCACTTTACTTGACTTTGATTCTCAGATCTAGAACCCCATGAAAAGTAATGTTTCACTTAATATGCTTTATAACAGTCAATCTGTCCACATAGATACAGAAGTATGGATTACTAGAAGTACAGTCATTGCATTCAATACCCTTGGTTTCCTGTCTCTTGTCAGTTACAAGAGCACCTTTGGCCATCTGAAAACACTGAAGATGGAGATTGAGCACCTGCAGCTGCTGCTGGAGCGGTCAAAGGTGAAGCTCCAGAGAGACTTCCAGGATTGGTGGAGCCAGGAGGCCGCCAGGCTACAGGTGACCTCACTACCTCTCTTTGTCAGACGTCGTGGGATGCCACTACATAAAGCTGTCGTAAGCGTAATGCTTGTCATAGCATTTCAAGGCAGTTTATGGCAGTTTCTCACACTTTTAGGAGTGATGTGTGTGTGTGTCTCTTCGTGTCTATGTCTCTGTGTGCGTGCGTACGTGTGTGCGTGATCACTCCAATTGAGTATGCTGACGTGTACCTATAGTATTGTCTTGGAAAGATTCAGTCAATAATATTTCTCAAATACCAGAGCCAGGGAGTTCAATTAGACTTTAATACATAGTAATATAAGCCGAGCTGGTTCATGAAGCAAGTCCTTTCCAGTCTTGGCACATACTTCTTACATACTTCTTATACATTTTTCCTCCTTACGTCGCACCCATAGTAACTCCCCTTAATGTTATGGCCTAATATGTGCTGTTGCTATGGTTACTCTTGGGTCATTCCAGAACATGGGTGTCCCTTTCAGATGAGTTGCTATGGTCCTACATGCATGAACCTGTCTGTATTTTTGAACTATTGGTGTGGCTCTACAGTTTCCATGCCCTAATATGAAACCAAACTAAACTTAGTGCAAGGCAATAAGATAAGGGTAAGATTATATAAGCTCATCCCCTCTGGCATTTAGCCACCATTATCTTATTGCCTTGCACTAAGTTTAGTTTGGTTTCATATTAGGGCATGGAAACTGTAGAGCCACACCAATAGTTAAAAAATACAGACGGGTTCTTGCATGTAGGACCATAGCAACAGTCCTTGGCACTTTACAGAAATAACCAGACATGTAATCCTGCTAACTCCTCTGAAAGGGACACCCATGTTCTGGAATGACCCAAGAGGTGTAACCATAGCAACAACACATAACACCAGTTACAGGAATAACCAGTCGTGTCCACACCCCAGACAGGTGCATGTCTAATGGTGTCTAATGACCCAGAGCACATATAGAGGGCACCCATCTTTCTAGCTCTCCTGCAATTAATAATTCACACATGGTCTGGAAAATTCTCTCTTGTATCTGTTTACCTACAGTGGTTCCTCCTTTAAAAGTTGCATCATTCTGCAGCACCCCTTGCGGGATGTCGCAGAATTCTATGGCCATTGTTACCGTTAATGTTAATCAGTGCTAGTTTGACCACCAGAGGGCATCTTTGAGAAGCATTTGATAGCCTTCAATAGTGGCTGTACTAGAGAATATAAAATCTTTTTTGTAAGAACATAGTGTATGGGATTGATTTTAAGAAATGTTGTTTAATTAATTTGATTAATATTATGGTGTTTCTATTCCAAGAAATACTAAAATGAAACCCTCATGGTTTCCGTTAGGATGGAATGGAAAATAATGGACTGTACAACGTGACGGTTGGGTGTAGGCCACAGTACTAAGAGCATAACATTTCCACACCCTAATTGTAGTCTAACCAATACCCAAATGGAGATTCAGTGAAAAGAAAAATCTCATTGATTTATCAAGACCAGTCCCCATGCTTGTCTCAGAGCAGCGTGAAACTGTGCTGAAATAGTTGACCCCAGTGGGTAGGCTATTGCTTCAAATCCTATTGCTTCTAACTTCAATATGCTTTTTAAGTAAATAAGACCTACACCACTTTTAACAGCACATTACTCAACACTAGTGAGACTCATTTCGCCTATGGTAGGTCTTCAGTATATCGAAAAGAAAAAAAAAATTAATGACATGACTCTCCACCAACATTTAGAGGATTGGAGGATTCAAAATGAAGGGACATTTTTCGTTATGGCAAATCTGATCTGTGAGAATATCTAAGGGGCTTTTATATAATTCTAAATTAATTAATAATAATATTAATAATAATAAAAATCACTTTGTTTAAAAAATTACTATATTTTGGGGATTGTTTAGTTTTCATTTAACCAAGAGTGAGCGAGAAAATAGCCATTCTTGAACATGGGGTGAGACATTCTCAATCATTTGTAAATAAAGCCAGTTTTTTATTTAGAATTATTTCTGTTTTTAGAGGGAGAGAAACCAAAAGCTGCCTCATAGGTCTCCCGGTGGCGGCGGGCACGGGTATCAAACCAGCATCTGTAGCAACGCAGTTTGCACTGAGATGCAATGATTATTTACAGGCTCTAACCTTTAATGCAAAAAAATATATTTGGTGAACAATAGGTAAGTAAAGAAATAAAAACAACAGTAAAAAGACAGTTACAAACAGTAGTGAGGCTATGTACAGTAGCGAGGCTATAAAAGTAGCGAGGCTACATACAGACACAGGTTAGTCAGGCCAATTGAGGTAGTATGTACATGTAGATATGGTTAAAGTGACCATGCATATATGATGAACAGAGAGTAGCAGTAGAGTAATAAGGGGTTGGCAGGTGGCGGGACACAAAGCAGATAGCCCGGTTAGCCAATGTGCAGGTGCACTGGTTGGTCGGGCCAATTGAGGTAGTATGTACATATGTACATGAATGTGTAGTTAAAGTGACTGTACATATATGATAATCAGAGAGTAGCAGCAGCGTAAAGAGGGGTTGGGTGGGGGCACACAATGTAAATAGTCCAAGTAGCCATTTGATGACCTGTTCAGGAGTCTTATGGCTTGGGGGTAAAAACTGTTGAGAAGCCTTTTTGTCCTAGACTTGGCACTCCGGTACCGAATGCCATGCAGTAGTAGAGAGAACAGTCTATGACTGGGGTGGCTGGGGTCTTTGACAATTCTTAGGGCCTTCCTCTGACACCGCCTGGTGTAGAGGTCCTGGATGGTAGACAGCTTAGCCCCAGTGATGTACTGGGCCGTACGCACTACCCTCTGTAGTGCCTTGCGTTTGGAAGCCGAGCAATTGCCGTACCAGGCAGTGATGCAACCAGTCAGGTTGCATGCTCTCAATGTTGCAGCTGTAGATCCTTTTGAGGATCTCAGGACCCATGCCAAATCTTTTCAGTCTCCTGAGGGGGAATATGCTTTGTCGTGCCCTCTTCACGACTGTCTTGGTGTGTTTGGACCATCCTAGTTTGTTGGTGATATGGACACCAAGGAACTTGAAGCTCTCAACCTGCTCCACTACAGCCCCGTCGATGAGAATGGGGGCGTACTCTGTCCTCCTTTTCCTGTAGTCCACAATCATCACCTTTGTCTTGGTTACGTTTAGGGATAGGTTGTTATTCAGGCACCACCCGGCCAGGTCTCTGACCTCCTCCCTATAGGCTGTCTCGTCATTGTCGGTGATCAGGCCTACCACTGTTGTGTCGTCTGCAAACTTAATGATGGCATTGGAGTCATGCCTGGCAATGCAGTCGTAGGTGATCAGGAAGTACAGGAGGGGACTGAGCACGCACCCCTGGGGGGCTCCAGTGTTGAGGATCAGCGTGGCAGATGTGTTGCTACCTACCCTTACCACCTGGAGGCGGGCCGTCAGGAAGTCCAGGATCCAGTTGCAGAGGGAGATGTTTAGTCCCAGGATGCTTAGCTTAATGATGAGCTTTGAGGGCACTATGGTGTTGAACGCTGATCTGTAGTCAATGAATAGCATTTTTACATAAGTGTTCCTTTTGTCCAGGTGGGAAAGGGCAGTGTGGAGTGCATTAGAGATTGCATCATCTGTCCTGCTAATAGCCCATCCTAGAAATGTTGTTTGCAGAATTCACAACCTGCTACGCTTATGAAAAAAAGTTAATAATAATAATAATGTTTCACTCTTCCACATGTTAAAGGTTCCAATTGATAAAGTTTTTTTAATCAATTTGTATATTTGAGTTGAACCACAATATTTGTTGTATTATTTGGTCTGTCTTTTCTGGTGGATTAAACTGAAATTGCAACCAATCACGGCCGTTTGTGATACAGCCAACCTAACTAAGAAATACATTTGATGATAGAATTCTCCCCCTACCCTCCTTCGAGGCAAGTCTATTGTCCTGCTAATAGCCCTGCTAATAGCCATAATGGCGCTGTACAACGTGACCCTGTGTGTTTGAGAGTATTTTCCAGTAAGCAGCAATTTGTTTACCTTCATTAGCCTACTTTGTTCCAATATTTCTGTCATTCAGTGATATTTATTCCCATAATAATTCGTTATGGATCCATAATTAAATATCTGCATTTTGAAAGAGTATTTTTATCATTATTTTAACCACTGCTCTAGAGTTTTCCATGTATGGCAGACCAATCCAAACTCCTCTCTGAATGTCCATCCGACTTCGGCGGAAGTCGGCTCCTCTCCTTGTTTGGGCGGCGTTCGGCAGTCGACGTCACCGGCATTCTAGCCATCGCCGCTCCATTTTCTCATTGTTCCATTTAGTTTGGCTTGTTCCCTGCACACCTGGTTTACATTCCCTAATCACACTGCATGTATTTATTCCTCTGTTCCCCCCATGTCTTTGTGTGAAATTGTTTTGTTACGTGCTTAGTGTGATGCGCCAGACTGTTTTTTCCCCCAGGTATCATATTTTGACCCGTTGTATGTATTTGTCATACATTTGTATATTTGTGAGTGTTTTCGCACTTATTGACTTTTACCTGTGGCTGGAGGATTTTGGAAGCAGTTGCGTCTGTCTTTTGTGCTTTTGCCAAATAAAAGTGCGCCTGATCACAACTCACTGATCTCCTGCACCTGACTTCGTACCAGTAGCGCACAACCTTGACATGCTGCCTTTTTAGGCTCATAATTTAACAATTTTATTCTTATTTACAGATGGTGTAAAAGTTTGTTATTAAGGCACATGAAAGTTTACATGTTCGAGAAGGCATTTCTGCCCCCCAAAAAAACTATTTTGATTAAAAGAAAAGTCAACGTTCAAGCGGCTCTCTCGTGATGTAGTGGCCCACGATATTTGCCTAGTTTCCTGAATTCGCTCTTATAAGTAACAACATTTGATAATGTGTTTTTTACATTGGATAAAAGTAGAGACTCAGAACTAGAACATGGTATATCATACACTGTAATTGAGGAACAATGGGAATGTAATTCTGCTTTGAAAGTTGTGTCGTTATCATATCTTGTGGAAGGATGAAATAGTATGAATAAATTAATCAAAATAACGTTTTGTTATGAGAATATGTAAATCATTATTTGAATATGTTGGTAACCCGTTGTATAAAAGTGATAATGCCCTAACACCATGGCAATATATACTCCAAACACTGGCTTCTTGGGCATTCTCACTTAAATGCACAACAATACACACATCTAAATGTAAAAGAATGTAATTAAGATATATAGAAATATTTGGACGAGCAGTTATGGCAATTTACGTCAGCTGTTATGACATATTATGACATTGTTATGACCGTGTCAGTTTACATGTTCCAGAAGGTCTTTCTGACCAGAAACGCATTTTGATTTGATAAAAACAACAACTACGCCTAGCTTCTTGAAATGGGTGACATTTTTGATTGAACAGTGTGCGGGTCTCCATCTCTCCTATGATTCTTATTCTGAAACCTACACACTTGTAACAGACTGCCTCCTGAGTGGCGCACGGTCTACGGCACTGCATCTCAGTGCAAGAAGTGTCACTACAGTTCCTGGTTCGAATCCAGACTGTATCACATCCGGCTATGAGTTGGAGTCCCATAGGGCGGCGCACAATTGGCCCAGTGTTGTTTGGGTTTGGCCGTGGTAGGCTGTCATTGTAAATAAGAATTTGTTCTTAACTGATTTGCATAGTTAAATAAAGGTTATACTAAAAAACATACAGACACATTTGATGGTAATGACCTTGAAAGAGTGCAGACGGCCACCCATCATTTCTATAGGTTGTGATAGAATACATGAGGACACAGGTGTGTGTGTGTGTGTGTGTGTGTGTGTGTGTGTGTGTGTGTGTGTGTGTGTGTGTGTGTGTGTGTGTGTGTGTGTGTGTGTGTGTGTAGGTTTACCTGTCTCACTCACATCATCCCTTCTCACCAGGTCCCAGAGTCAGAGGGCATGGCTAGGGGTCAAAGTTCAATACTAACCAATCAGAGCTCCGAGTCGTCCTCTCCTAGCCATCCAATGACCAGGTGAGTCCACTCTGTATTCATTATATGAATAACTGACCTGGGATGTATTCAGTGAAGTGAAACACAAACTGAGCTATATTTTATGTTAAAAAAATTGGGAAATTATTTTATACTAATTATACAATTGCTCAGAGAAAGAGATGTTGCTGTAGCCAGCAGCATACCACCCTGCATACCACTGCTGGTTTGCTTCTGAAGCTAAGCAGGGTTGGTCCTGGTCAATTCCTGGATGTGAGACCAGATGCTGCTGGAAGTGGTGTTGGAAGGCCAGTAGGAGGCACTCTTTCCTCTGGTCTAAATAAAAATAATATCCCAATGCCCCAGGGACACTGTCAGGTGCCGTCTTTCGGGATGGGACGTTAAACGGGTGTCCTGACTCTCTGAGGTCATTTAAGATCTCATGGCACTTATCGTAAGAGTAGGGATATTAAACCCGGTGTCCTGGCTAAATTCCCGATCTGGCCCTCAAACCATCACGGTCACCTAATAATCCCCAGTTTACAATTGGCTCATTCATCCTCTTCCCTGTAACTATTCCCCAGGTTGTTGCTGCAAATGAGAAAGTGTTCTCAGTCAACTTACCTGGTAAAATAACAGATAAATAAAATGTTGCTAAACGAGTAATCACATTTTTTTTCTCAAAGGTACGTTATCTGATGGGACCAGCTACAATTTTGTGCGTGAGAACCCATTAAACTTAATGCTTGCTTATGTTCGCAAGTATGGCCCCCATGTTTATATTGGAGAAAGCAATGCATTTAAGGAGCGACGCATTTAAGTTGATAATGGTGTGGTTGGTTGTGAGAAAACTTGTCCAATAAATACATGGACTATATTTTTTGTTACAGGTTAATTTTTTTCTCCATTTTCACTTTTCGATTTCAAGGTTGATTCTGTTTAAGTGTGGATGTGCACTGATTGCAATCATCCTCGTTGGTCAAGATGTCTTGCAGCTGTTGCCACGTTGATCAGTCGTTAGCTAGTATTTAAGAGCTGCAGAGCCAAAGCTCCACTTGGCAGGTGTTTAAGTCTTCCTCTTTAAGTTTGGGAAAACAAAACCTCTTCTCTTGTGTTCTCCCCTTACTTTTAACTCCATATTATAAGTTGATGTGGGTTTTTGTTTTGGTTAGCCTTTTCTAGGGCAAATTTAGTGGACACTCATGCTGGGTGCCTTTTAGGATCCAGTTGCTTGTTGCTAGTCAACTTTCAGTGGCCACCCCCATGCCCCCATGTCTTTGAGAACCCCTCCTAAAACACCACCCTTTTCACTTTGGCGCATTTGTTAGTTCCCTTTTTTTTGTGAGCGACAACGTAAAACATTTGTCTTAGTGGAAACGTAACGGGGGTCCTGGAAACAGACTGTATCTCAAAAGTTTAAAGTGGCATCCTTTCCTTGTCTCCTTTCTTTCATTTGCACTGATCAGAAAGTAAAGGATAGTTCATCCAAAATTTGTTTCGGTCAAATTCTTCTTACCTTGTTGTCTGTAGGCCAGTCGTGACAGAATCCACAATAATCGGTTACATTTTCACAGCTAGTTCACGCTCAACATTCCCACTGCATAAAAACAGCACGTGTAGAAACCATAAAATTAAGGAATATTTTACTTTCTCATGGTTTTCTCACTGAGGTTTTCCCTGCTGGTACAAAATAGCTGCTCAAACTAAACGTCTTATTCTTAAAGGGGAATTTCACCCAGGGCATTTTTTTATTTTTTATTTTTTATTTCACCTTTATTTAACCAGGTAGGCAAGTTGAGAACAAGTTTTCATTTACAATTGCGACCTGGCCAAGATAAAGCAAAGCAGTTCGACACATACAACGACACAGAGTTACACATGGAGTAAAACAAACATACAGTCAATAATACAGTATAAACAAGTCTATATATGATGTGAGCAAATGAGGTGAGATAAGGGAGGTAAAGGCAAAAAAGGCCATGGTGGCAAAGTAAATACAATATAGCAAGTAAAACACTGGAATGGTAGATTTGCAATGGAAGAATGTGCAAAGTAGAAATAAAAATAATGGGGTGCAAAGGAGCAAAATAAATAAATGAATTAAATACAGTAGGGAAAGAGGTAGTTGTTTGGGCTAAATTATAGGTGGGCTATGTACAGGTGCAGTAATCTGTGAGCTGCTCTGACAGTTGGTGCTTAAAGCTAGTGAGGGAGATAAGTGTTTCCAGTTTCAGAGATTTTTGTAGTTCGTTCCAGTCATTGGCAGCAGAGAACTGGAAGGAGAGGTGGCCAAAGAAAGAATTGGTTTTGGGGGTGACTAAAGAGATATACCTGCTGGAGCGTGTGCTACAGGTGGGAGATGCTATGGTGACCAGCGAGCTGAGATAAGGGGGGACTTTACCTAGCAGGGTCTTGTAGATGACATGGAGCCAGTGGGTTTGGCGACGAGTATGAAGCGAGGGCCAGCCAACGAGAGCGTACAGGCCGCAATGGTGGGTAGTATATGGGGCTTTGGTGACAAAACGGATTGCACTGTGATAGACTGCATCCAATTTGTTGAGTAGGGTATTGGAGGCTATTTTGTAAATGACATCGCCAAAGTCGAGGATTGGTAGGATGGTCAGTTTTACAAGGGTATGTTTGGCAGCATGAGTGAAGGATGCTTTGTTGCGAAATAGGAAGCCTAAATATTTAACTTTGGATTGGAGATGTTTGATATGGGTCTGGAAGGAGAGTTTACAGTCTAACCAGACACCTAAGTATTTGTAGTTGTCCTCGTATTCTAAGTCAGAGCCGTCCAGAGTAGTGATGTTGGACAGGCGGGTAGGTGCAGGTAGCGATCGGTTGAAGAGCATGCATTTAGTTTTACTTGTATTTAAGAGCAATTGGAGGCCACGGAAGGAGAGTTGTATGGCATTGAAGCTTGCCTGGAGGGTTGTTAACACAGTGTCCAAAGAAGGGCCAGAAGTATACAGAATGGTGTCATCTGCGTAGAGGTGGATCAGAGACTCACCAGCAGCAAGAGCGACCTCATTGATGTATACAGAGAAGAGAGTCTGTCCAAGAATTGAACCCTGTGGCACCCCCATAGAGACTGCCAGAGGTCCGGACAACAGACCCTCCGATTTGACACACTGAACTCTATCAGAGAAGTAGTTGGTGAACCAGGCGAGGCAATCATTTGAGAAACCAAGGCTGTTGAGTCTGCCGATGAGGATGTGGTGATTGACAGAGTCGAAAGCCTTGGCCAGATAAATGAATACGGCTGCACAGTAATGTTTCTTATCGATGGCGGTTAAGATATCGTTTAGGACCTTGAGCATGGCTGAGGTGCACCCATGACCAGCTCTGAAACCAGATTGTATAGCAGAGAAGGTATGGTGAGATTCGAAATGGTCGGTAATCTGTTTGTTGACTTGGCTTTCGAAGACCTTAGAAAGGTATGGTAGGATAGATATAGGTCTGTAGCAGTTTGGGTCAAGAGTGTCCCCCCCTTTGAAGAGGGGGATGACTGCAGCTGCTTTCCAATCTTTGGGAATCTCAGACGACACGGAAGAGAGGTTGAACAGGCTAGTAATAGGGGTGGCAACAATTTCGGCAGATAATTTTAGAAAGAAAGGGTCCAGATTGTCTAGCCTGGCTGATTTGTAGGGGTCCAGATTTTTGCAGCTCTTTCAGAACATCAGCTGAACGGATTTGGGAGAAGGAGAAATGGGGAAGGCTTGGGCGAGTTGCTGTGGGGGGTGCAGTGCTGTTGACCGGGGTAGCCAGGTGGAAAGCATGGCCAGCCGTAGAAAAATGCTTATTGAAATTCTCAATTATGGTGGATTTATCAGTGGTGACAGTGTTTCCTATCTTGTGGGCAGCTGGGAGGAGGTGTTCTTATTCTCAATGGACTTTACAGTGTCCCAGAACTTTTTTGAGTAAGTGTTGCAGGAAGCAAATTTCTGCTTGAAAAAGCTAGCCTTAGCTTTTCTAACTGCCTGTGTATAATGGTTTCTAGCTTCCCTGAACAGCTGCATATCACGGGGGCTGTTCGATGCTAATGCAGAACGCCATAGGATGTTTTTGTGTTGGTTAAGGGCAGTCTGGTCTGGGGAGAACCAAGGGCTATATCTGTTCCTGGTTCTAAATTTATTGAATGGGGCATGTTTATTTAAGATGGTTAGGAAGGCATTTAAAAAAAATATCCAGGCATCCTCTACTGACGGGATGAGATCAATATCCTTCCAGGATACCCCGGCCAGGTCGATTAGAAAGGCCTGCTCGCTGAAGTGTTTCAGGGAGCGTTTGACAGTGATGAGTGGAGGTCGTTTGACCGCTGACCCATTACTGATGCAGGCAATGAGGCAGTGATCGCTGAGATCTTGGTTGAAGACAGCAGAGGTGTATTTAGAGGGCAAGTTGGTTAGGATGATATCTATGAGGGTGCCCGTGTTTAAAGCTTTGGGGAGGTACCTGGTAGGTTCATTGATAATTTGTGTGAAATTGAGGGCATCAAGTTTAGATTGTAGGATGGCTGGGGTGTTAAGCATGTTCCAGTTTAGGTCGCCTAGCAGCACGAGCTCTGAAGATAGATGGGGGGCAATCAGTTCACATATGGTGTCCACATCACAGCTGGGGGCAGAGGGTGGTCTATAGCAGGCTTGCAATGGTGAGAGGCTTGTTTTTAGAGAGGTGGATTTTTAAAAGTAGAAGTTCAAATTGTTTGGGTACAGACCTGGATAGTAGGACACACCTCTGCAGGCTATCTTTGCAGTAGATTGCAACACCACCCCCTTTGGCAGTTCTATCTTGTCTGACAGAGGAGGAGTAGAATAAGGGTACGGCTAAAAGCAATAAGAATTGGTCGTCTAGAACGCATATGGCATATGGTCATTACTATATTAACAGTATTACGTTTTTGTCATAAACATCACAATTATCCAAACCACAAGCTAGAATTTTCACATGATCATTTCACTGGTAGAATCGGGAAGTTTTGACTTCCTGTTTATTCGTCTGCTCATAGTGAACCACAAAGTCCGTCATTCATAGCGAATTCAGATACCTCCCGCTAAGGTAGATATGGCTTGCCCACAAACTTGGACAATGGTATTGTGTACTTCGAATGAACAACACACAGCAATCTCAGAACTTCTTTAGGCATTTTTTATTATTATTTTTTTTACAATGTTTGTTTTTCAGTAACGTTTGTCGTCATGTCTGTGTGGGGTTCTGTACCTAGCTGTGCTAATTAAAAACAAATGTGAAAAGTAATTATCTTTCACCGTTCTACAAACCAGAGATTTACCCCAATGCTGCCAGTGGCTTGCGGCTCTCAAGAATGATACAACTTACTGTGACCAAAGATTTTCAGAGGGATTTTCAGGCTGAACTGATGGGGAATCAATTTCGACGACAGCTGAGAAGTGATGCGATACCATCTTTTTTTTCTCCTTCACAACATTACGGAAGATTCAAGATTAGAGGTAACCTAATGTTAGTTAGTCCAGCTAGGCTAGCAAGATATCTAAGTTATCTAGTGTCGCGACGTGACTATAATTAATGTGATGACTGTTATTCATCGAATAATTACTTACTATGTTTAATTGTTATTAGATTAAATTAATCATGTCACAATTAACTCATTAGGAAAAAAGTTGTTTAACGAATTACCGTCTCCTGA
The DNA here is from genome assembly GCF_018296145.1 of Oncorhynchus tshawytscha. Classification (NCBI taxonomy): domain Eukaryota; kingdom Metazoa; phylum Chordata; class Actinopteri; order Salmoniformes; family Salmonidae; genus Oncorhynchus; species Oncorhynchus tshawytscha. The sequence goes on along the minus strand of NC_056440.1, from coordinate 49,478,005 downwards.
ATTAACTCAAGAATATATAGATTTCATAAGTCACTAATGAATAATTTCCTAATATCAGTCTCATTCTGAACATCGCAGACTTCATGAACCTGCACAAACCCGAGTCTTACTAATCATTCCGTACCACACAAATTGATTTTATTATTTATTTACTAACAAACTAAATGATAACATAGTACACACACACTGTATAGGTTATTGATTAGAAACCAAATATGATGACAACAAGTTCCTAGTAGACTAACACAATATGACACTTGTTACACAAGATGGAGAGTTAAAGAGAGAGAGAAAGAGAAGCAACACTTGGATACATTTGGGAACTACACTCAAAATAACCCTATTACCTTGCCCCGAACTGCTGCTCTTTTGGGAAAGAAGTAATGTATGTATTTACGTGTTGAATGTCTTTGTCACGTCTCTCTGTTGGGCCCAGGCTTTTGTGGAAAAGGTTCAGCTTTGTGATGAGGGTTGATTGGACCTTCTCCTTCGGAGGGCCTTCCTTGTTCTCAGGTGTAAGTCTCTGATTTTCCACAAAAGGTCACAATGTCCTTCTTCTTAGTTGTCTGTTTACTTGCACTCATTCTGGAAGAGTGGTCTTCTGAGGACGGCTAATCAGCCGTGTCGATGAACCCCAGAGTGGCGATGAGAGCAGTGTAGGTGACGATGATTTGAAGAGAATAACCGGATGGTCATACTTAAATTCACTTTCTAAGATACAGTACTTAGAACGCCTACTCAACTGTAATGTTGATTGTTAGAGGTTCCTTTTGTCTTCTTCAACCTCGTGCTGATTCTCAGGATTGGGACTCATGTGGACCTAGCTGCAACTTGTAGTCCGTCTAGTCTGATATGTTCATTCTTAACTCAATCCTTTATAGCCCTGGGTAAAAAGGGGGCATTTACCATTTACGTCATGCTGACACACTCTCTGGGCTACCTGGGGCGTGGCTAGTTACGAGGCAAGGTATCATAATTTACTATGATCTTGTTAGAGAACTAACATCACAATCTTATCATCACAAAAACATTATCTTTATCCTTTATATTTTCTACACAACTTAAAGGATGTAAACCAGATGTACACAGTGTAAAATCTCTTCAAGTTACAATGTTTTTGTTATAATGTCTTTATACCAATTTATTGATATTAATTTTCCATATTCCGTCTCTCATCATTCCCAACATTTGGATGTTGAAATATATTGTCCCAGTGTTCATTGTTTGACGTTAAAGTTTTTGGCAGCAAACTCTTCTGTAACAAAGAGACATTCCATTCGCCCAAAGTAGAAACCAAAAGGAATCGGCTGCTGCCTACAATTTATGATCGAAGTGAGGTGTCATTAAACCCACTGTAACCTGATCCTTGGATCCTCACAGGAGAGTCTTGACACTAATGTTACAGTCCTGCCATCAGCTAAATCATATACAGTGCATTCGGAAAGTATTCAGACCCCTTGAACAGTTCTCTGCAGTTGTGCGTCTTTACCCCTGAGACACACTCGGACTCACTGAACTACACTGTTCATAAAAAACAATGATGTATGTTACTTTTACCATATAACATTCTTGTTGAATACCCAGTTCTCTTGAGTTAGCATTCAATAGTGTACACTCCCCTGTATATTAGATTTTGAGAAATAAATATTATTTGGATATCTGGATGTCTAGCATCTGTTTGATGCTACAGAGCCCTGTACAGCTGATATAAATATCTTCTGTGAATCCATAAAGCCAGACAAATTTAGAATATTGATTGAAAATATCCATATTTCTTTTTTGGTGGTTCTACATCAGGGCTCTCCAACCCAGTTCCTAGAGAGCTACCATCCTGTAGCTTCTCACTCCAATCAAGCACACCTGATTCTAATAATTAGCTGGTTGTTACACCAAATAATGTGATTTACCCAAAGATTTTTGCCAACATCGTGTGTATTTCAAGTCTTCTCTCATTAATTGAGACAGCTGGGTGTCCACACCAAAGTGCTGCATGTCATGATGACAGAGTCCTGTCTCGATCAATGAGAGAAGACTTAAAATAGACACGTACACATTATTGGATTACTTCATGGAGCAAAAAAAGTATTTATTTTAATAATGGAGCATTTACTTAATTCAATCTGACTCCCTGCAACTGGATACAGACATTTTATGAGACTCCTTTTTCCCCGAATTGAGGACAAAGACGGCATCACTAAGATTGGTATCAAATTCTCTGTGCTACACCAAACAGTACCCATCCTGTAACTCCTAGTAATGGATACCAAAAATCTTTGTTTAAATCACATTATGTGGTGTAACAATCTGTAGCTAAGAGAACTTGTGTTCATTATGAAATTGCCATTCACAAAGAAACATGCGTTAAGAAAATACAGTATGAGCAGTGTAGTAAAGTTCAGGGAATACTTGTAAAGCTGTGGGAGGAGTGTTTTCATGATCAAACAGCCATTCAGCTCCTCGTGAGTTATTTGCTTGAAATCCCGCATAATCTTATACAATGACACGCAGGCAAAGGAATTATGTTTCTGTATCCAGAATAAGCCCAGAAACCATGGTATTGTCTGTATGACAAAAACATGTAATAAATTAAACTCTATTGTAGTTTGAATGACAGTTGAACAGCCTAATAGAAAGAAATATGGCATAACCCTCAACCTTTACACAGGGACCAGACAGTACAAATGTACCTAGGTAGGTAAACTCAGGAAAAAAGATACGCCCTCTCACTGTGTTTATTTTCAGCAAACTTAACATGTGTAAATATTTGTAAGAACATAACAAGATTCAACAACTGAGACATAAACTGAACAAGTTCCACAGACATGTTACTTACAGAAATTGAATAATGTGTCCCTGAACAAAGGGGGGGTTCAAATCAAAAGTGACTGTCAGTATCTGGTGTGGCCTCCAGCTGCATTAAGTACTTCAGTGCATCTCCTCCTCGTGGACTGCACCAGATTTGCCAGTTCTTGCTGTGAGATGTTACCCCACTCTTCCACCAAGGCACCTGCAAGTTCTCAGACATTTCTGCAGGGAATGGCCCTAGCCCTCACCCTCCGATCCAACAGGTCCCAGAAGTGCTCAATGGGACTGAGATCCGTGCTCTTCACTGGCCATGGCAGAAAACTGACATTCCTGTCTTGCAGGAAATCACGTGCAGAACGAGCAGTATGGCTGGTGGCATTGTCATGCTGGAAGGTCATGTCAGGATGTGCCTGCAGGAAGGGTATCACATGAGGGAGGAGGATGTCTTCCCTGTAACGCACAGCATTGAGATTGCCTGCAATGACAACAAGCTCAGTCCGATGATGCTGTGACACACTGCCCCAGACCGTAATGGATCCTACACCTCCAAATCGATCCCGCTCCAGAGTACAAGCCTCGGTGTAACGCTCATTCCTTCAACAATAAACGCAAATCTGACCATCACCGCTGGTGAGACAAAACCGCGACTCGTCACTGAGGAGCACTTTTTGCCAGTCCTGTTTGGTCCAGCAACGGTGGGTTTGTGCCCATAGGCGATGTTGTTGCCGGTGATGTCTGGTGAGGACCTGCCTTACAACAGGCCTACAAGCTCTCAGTCCAGCCTCTCTCAGCCTATTGCGGACAGTCTGAGCACTGATGGAGGGATTGTGCATTCCTGGTGTATCTCGGGCAGTTGTTGTTGCCATCCAGGTCCCTGTCCCACAGGTGTGATGTTCGGATGTACCGATCCTGTTGTTACACATGGTCTGCTACTGCGAGGATGATCAGCTGTCCGTCCTGTCTCCCTGTAGGGTTGTCTTAGGCGTCTCGCAGTACAGACATTGCAACTTATTGGCCACATCTGCAGTTCTCATGCCTCCTTGCAGCATGCAGCATTTCAATGTTTTTCAGAGTCAGTAGAAAGGCCTCTTTTAGTGTCCTAAGTTTTTATAACTGTGACCTTAACTTCTTGTTGACAGGGGGCAGTATATTCACGTCCGGATTAAATGCATGCCCAAATTCAACTGCCTGCTACTCATCCCCAGAAGATAAGACATGCATATTATTAGTAGATTTGGATAGAAAACACTCTGAAGTTTCTAAAACTGTTTGAATCATGTCTGTGAATATAACAGAACTTATTTAGCAGGCGAAACCCCGAGGACAAACCATTCAGATTTTTTTTTTTTTGAGGTCACTCTCTTTTCAATGGTTTTTCATTGGGAATCCAGATTTCTAAGGGACCTTCTTGCAGTTCCTATCGCTTCTACTGGTTGTCAACAGTCTTTAGAAATTAGTTGAGGTTTTTCCTTTGTGTAATGAAGAGCCATCTTGAACGAGGGTCACTTGAAGTGTACTGTTAGATAGAGGTGCGTGACCAGAAAGCTAGCTACAGTTTGTTTTCCTCCTGTATTGAAGACAGATCATCCCGTCTTCAATTTTATTGACTATTCATGTAAAAAAATACCTAAGGTTGTTTATTTTGGCACATTTGATCCATTTTATATATCGATGGAATTAATCGAACAAAAGGACCATTTGTGATGATTATGGGACATATTGGAGTGCCAACGGTAGCGTCCCACCTGGCCAACATCCGGTGAAATTGCAGAGCGCGAAATTCAAACTATAGTATTATAAATAAATAAATATAAATATTTAACTTTCATAAAATCACAAGTGTAATCAAAATAAAGCTTAACTTCTTAATCCAGCCGCTGTGTCAGATTTCAAAAAGGCTTTACGGGGAAAGCAAACCATGCGATTATCTAAGGACAGGGGGGAATGGTTTTTTGGGGGGGAATGGTTTGTCCTCTGGGTTTCGCCTGCCATATCAGTTTTATTATACTCACAGACATAATTTGAACAGTTTTAGAATCTTTAGTGTTATCTACCAATTATATGCATATCCTAGCTTCTGGGCCTGAGTAACAGGCAGTTTACTTTGGGCACGCTTTTCATCTGGACGTCAAAATACTGCCCCCTACCCAAGAGAGGTTAATTGCCTACCGTCTGTAAGCTGTTTGTGTTTTAATGACCGTTTCACAGGTGTATTTTCATTAATTGTTTATGGTTCATTGAACAAGCATGGGAAACAGTGTTTAAACCCTTTACAATGAAGACCTGTGAAGTTATTTGGATTTTTACAAATAATCTTTGAAAGATAGGGTCCTGAAAAAGGGATGTTTCTTTTTTTGTTGAGTTTAGGTTGGCAGACAGTGTCTACATACAGCCATTTCTATCAGGCATGCTTAGGCAAATATTTTTATACTAAAGGCAGCTTCAGTTTTTGAGATTTATTGTATTATTGTTTCTCCTCACTGTTTGCTAGTACACTTAGCCAGCTAGCTTGCTGGATATACAATACTTGTTATTTACATCTTGGAATCCTATCTTGCGTCATGCCTATAATTTTGTGATTTAAATGCATCCACGGTCATAATCATAACCAATGTCGACCCTTGTCAATTATGTTACATAGTTAGCTAGTAAAACAATTTAGTTGCTGATGTTACACATGTTTGCTAACAAGTTACAAACACAAGGTGTGACACATAAGTTAGCAGGCGCCAAGCTAACAAGCCAACTCCAATCATGTGCTAACGTTTGCTGGTTAACCTAGCTTTACTTGGCTGGTTGCAATGTTGTAGCTTGCTGTTTAACATCTACAACTAAAAGGAGAAGACATTTTACAACTGAGATACAAAAGATCTCTAATTGTAAAACCTCTTCTATTTTTAGTCATAGATATGGCTACCTGTAGTTGTTTAGCTAACGTAGCTACCTAGCTAGCTACCTAGTTAAGTTAGCAAACAGAAACATTTGTTTTCCCCCCAATGTTAGACAGTAGTATGTTTGCAGGCAATACTCAACATGAGTTTCAATAGATAAACTAAAGTTAATTGGTGACTTGCAGAAAAAATTACGTCGGCTGTAGCTGAGCTTCTAACAGCTTAATCCAACACTTTGTTTCGAATCCTCATCGCTATATTCCAGTTGAAACATGTAAGGTTGAATGTCACCATGTAGCTCATAGAACATACCAAAATGTTCCATGTTCAAATTTGTGTTGCTGAGAGGAATCACTTGAAACCATTGCCTCTGGTCAGTTCATTCAGTTTTGCCCAAGGATTGTGTTGTTTTCAAATATGGCTGCCTTGGGGAAGGATGGAGGCCAGAACAGGAAGTACCGCCCAACACACGTTGTTGTCTTTCAGAGACTGGAAAAAATGCTTATGTATTTAGCAATGAATCCGGCGATAGGAACATCGCTGAAAGACGCACAATGCCTCTATCGAACAAGGACAACCATATCTATGCGCACAAAAGTGTAGAGTGCGATCACTATATAATATGAAGGCTTCACGAAATGCCACCTCCCTCCCCATCAATACACCAGAAGCTGTCATAAGCTGTACCATTCAGCATGTGAAACCCCAGACCTGCCTTTCTCCTGGGCAATGTGTGAACCACATCTCATTGTTGTAGAAATACCTGGGACATGATGAAAACAAGCCCTGATTTCCCCAGGGTGAAATTCCCCTTTAAATCCTCTCATCAACCTTAATCATCTCTTTTGTTACTGTATAATCACTGTTTTTATCAAACTATTTCAAAGAAAAACTTCCTGCATTGATAAAGGTTAGTTCTCTGGCTCCAAGTTTGTGTCAAGCCTTTGATGACAGTTGGTCTGTAGAATTTTCACGCAATATAATTCCTCAAAATCAATGTTAGCAGGTTCCTTCCTATGTGTCTGCCTATGGGTAACACATATGGAATCCTGTAGTAACCAAAAAAGTGTTAAACAAATCAAAATATATTTTATATTTGAGATTCTTCAAGGTAGCCACCGTTTGCCTTGATGACAGCTTTGCACACTCTTGGCATTCTCTCAACCTGCTTCATGAGATAGTCACCTGGAATGCATTCCAATTAACAGGCGTGCCTTGTTAAAAGTTCAATTGTGGAATTTCTTTCCTTCCTAATGCGTTTCAGCCGATCAGTTGTGTTGTGACATGGTAAAGATGGTATTCAGAACATTGCCCTATTTGGTAAAAGACCAAGTCCATACAAAGCGAAAACAGGTTTTTAAGCATTTTTGCTAATTTATAAAATACAAAAATGCCAGGGTTGTGGGTTCTATTCCCATCGTGTATATATATTTTTTAATCCGCTCACTACTGTAAGTCTCTCTGGTTAAGAGCGTCTGCTAAATTACTCAAATGTGAGTGTAACAAAGAGATGCCTGTGTGTGTAGAGGGGTGGGATTGATAAAATTGTTTAATTTGAAGCGATTTAGTGTGTCTTACTGTGTGTGTGTGTGTGTGTGTGTGTGTGTGTGTGTGTGTGTGTGTGTGTGTGTGTGTGTGTGTGTGTGTGTGTGTGTGTGTGTGTGTGTGTGTGTGTTCCAGAGCCCTGTCCTCCACTGAGCTCTCAAAGTCCTTCTTCCCTCTGACTGGAGACCAGCAGACAGACGCAGACATCCTGGGCTTCATTAGGGCCCGACACAACCTGCTCAACAGGACAGGTACTGTAAACACTATTTAAATACATCCTTTGGATCCACAATTTACATGATATTAAAGCACTCTGCCTCTTTATACAACAACTAGTAAAGAGTGTGGTTCTTGGTTTAGGGTGAAGTTGCTCCTAGACGCTGATCTTGGGTTAGTTTTGCATTTTGCAAAGGTTAGGATTGGGAAGGGGAAGCTGATCCTAGATCTATACCTAGGGGAAACTTCAACCCAGAGCATGGTCCTTTGTAGTACTGCTGACAGCGACACAGAGCCCAGTCTAGTTCAATACTGCTCTCTCCTGGTGAGGAGATGCCACAGCAGCAAGTTGCCAGTCCTCACTCTCTGCAGCCTGGGACTGCCAGGCCTATAGGCTCACTTCTAAGCCAGGCACAAGCCAGGCACACTTTGCATTTCCTTGTGAATTAGGACTGCACCCACACTTTAAGATCAAACAAGTCACTGACAGGTTGTGGAATGAGTTATTAACTATAAAATAGTTATTTTATAATGAGTGCAGCACTAATTTAGGGTAACATTTTCTATCTGCTTAAAACATAACGGTATTACTCAAAATACTTGCAGCTTCCTTGTTAACAAGATGGCAGAGATCATTTATGTGCATCTAAAATAAATATACTTATAACACGTATATAACCAATCCATGTGACCAAACCAAACGTGAATTGCTGCATTCCAAAAATGTTCTCTATCTGTATAAAACGTTACGGTTGCTTTTCATAGTCAATCATCTTTGCAATGATATGCAAAAATGGTGTGCAATGGTGTAGAACTATGTCTCCTTCAGATAAGGATACTCAGATACTAGTGAATTCCGAAAGTATTCAGACCGCTTGACTTTTTCCACATTTTGTTATGTTACAGCCTTATTCTAAAATGGATTAAATACATGTTTTCCCCATCAATCTACACATAATACCCCATAATGACAAAGCGAAAACAGGTTTTTAGATGTTTTTGCCCCCCTAAAAACCACCAAAATATGAAATACCTTATTTACGTTTGTATTCAGACCCTTTGCTATGAGTCTCAAAATTGAGCTCGGGTGTATCCTGTTTCCATTGATCATCCTTGAGATGTTTCTTCAACTTGATTGGACTCCACCTGTGGTAAATTCCATTGATTCAACATAATTTGGAAAGTTACACACCTGTCTATATAAGGTCCCACATTTGACAGTGCATGTCAGCAAAAACCAAGCCACGAGGTCGAAGGAATTGTCCTTAGAGCTCCGAGACAGGATTGTGTCAAGGCACAGACCTGGGGAAGGGTACCGAAGTATTTCTATAGTATTGAAGGTCCCCAAGACCACAGTGGCCTCCATCATTCTTAAATGGAAGAAGTATCGAACCACCAAGGCTCTCCCTATAGCTGGCCGGCTGGCCAAACTGAGCAATCAGGGAGGTGACCAAAAACCCGATGGTCACTCTGAAAGAACTCCAGAGTTCCTCTCAAGTCTCCCAGAGCTTGAAAACTCCCCAAATACAGGTGTGTCAAGCTTGTAGCATCATACCCAAGATGACTCGAGGTTAATCGCTGCCAAAGGTGCTTCAACAAAGTACTGAGTAAATGGTCTGAATAGTTATGTAAATGTGATATTTCAGTTCTTTTTTTTATTTTTATACATTTGCAAAAATTGCTTGTCATTATGGGGTATTGTATTTTTTTTTTAAATCCATTTTATAATTAAGCTTGTAACATAACAAAATGTGGAAAAAGTCAAGGGGTCTGAATACTTTTCGAATGCCCTGTATACACTGATTGTACAAAACATTAGGAATACCTGCTCTTTCCATGACATACTATAGACTGACCAGGTGAAAGCTATGGTCCCTTATTGATGTCACTTATTAAATCAACTTCAATCAGTGTAGATGAAGGGGGGGGGAGACAGGTTAAAGAAGGATTTTTAAGCCTTGAAACAAATGATACATGGATTGTGTATGTGTGCCACTCAGAGGACATCCAGCCAACTTGACACAACTGTGGGAAGCACTGGAGTCAACATCGGCCAGCATCCCTGTGGAATGGGGATTTACTTCCACCTGACTGTGCTGCTGCTCCAGTTTCAACTGTTCTGCCTTATTATTATTCGACCATGCTGGTCATTTATGAACATTTGAACATCTTGGCCATGTTCTGTTATAATCTCCACCCGGCACAGCCAGAAGAGGACTGGCCACCCCACATAGCCTGGTTCCTCTCTAGGTTTCTTCCTAGGTTTTGGCCTTTCTAGGGAGTTTTTCCTAGCCACCGTGCTTCTACACCTGCATTGCTTGCTGTTTGGGGTTTTAGGCTGGGTTTCTGTACAGCACTTTGAGATATCAGCTGATGTACGAAGGGCTATATAAATAAATTTGATTTGATTTGATTTGATTTGAATGTTTTTGACAACTTGTAGAGTCCATGCCCGAATAAATTGAGGCTGTTCTGAGATCAAAAGGGGGTGGAACTCAATATTAGGAAGGTGTTCTAATGTTTTGTATATGCAGTTTTATAGTTATAGTTTTTACGTTAGTGTGTGGCAGTGTATGGAACAGACCATCAGTCCCTCTTGCTTTGCTTTCCTAGAATTCCCACAACCTCCGCAGCCCTCGTCTTGAAAGGTCTCGTCCCACTCATAAAACTGTCACACGCTAGTTTCTAGACAGACACGCTGGACTCCAATGTTCCCTCAAATTTTTTCCAGCACTTAGAAAATTTCAGTTCTTGTGAGCGTAAACTTGAACGTTGTGAGCATTCTGTGCAATTTCTGTCACTTTTACTGTGAACACTCAGGCTGTACACTGCTAGAGAAAAAGGTGCTATCTAGAACCTAAAACAGTTTGGTTAACCCTTTGAAGAACCCTTTTTGGTTCCAGGTAGAACCCTTTTTAGTTCCATGTGAAACTATTTTCACAGAGGGATCTACATGGAACCTAAAATAATTCTACCTGGGACCAAAAACGGTTTTCCTATGGGGACAACCGAAGAACACTTTTGGAACACTTTTTTATAAGAGTGTTCCCGCTTACAGTTTTACATAGTGGCTAATTGGTTTGGGCTTAATGGCCACATTTACTCTTAAATCTCTACCCGGTACAGCCAGAAGAGGATTGACCACCCCTCGAGCCTGGTTTCATCCTAAATCCCAATTCAACAAACATCTATTTGGTATTTGCTGTGCGTGCTGCCCAAATTGTGGGCCCTTCCAACTGTAGGTAATGCGATATAAAACAATCCATAACTTATTTTTTTTCAAGAATCTAATGGTATATATGTGAGTGTGCATCTCTGTGTGTCTACGTATGGGTCGGACTCTACACAAGCACCTATTGACTAAAGCATGTCTGTCTATAGTTTATGTCTCAGCTAGGTAAGAGATGGTGTTATTAATGGTGAAGGCTGGTGTATTACCTTGTCACAGGAGCAGAAAGGCTGCTGTTTAAACACAGACACGGGCCTAAGTGTGCTAAAGAGGTGTAATCTGTCACTCTCAACTACACGGGACAAACAAAAGAAAACCTCAACCAAGGGTTAAGGTATAATTAAATTGGTGGTACATGGGACGACTAAGGACCATCGCATGTATGTGAATTAGAGTTCAGAGCAGTCTGACCCAGTTTGATGCGTTTCTAACCGATTCCTCTGGAGAATCTTGTCGCCTGACCTGCTACCATTTCCCTTTTGTACACACTGCAAATGAGCATTAATCGCAATGGTATAAATTGTCAGCCAAGTGGGGAAAAATATAGTTCAAACTTCCCATGTCCTAAATCTCAATTGTTTGAATATGCCTCCCCTGAAATGTTATTTATTATCAGATTTTTACTTTCCCTCATCAGCTGTGACAATACTGTATTATAAACAACAAAGAGTTATACTTTATTGACAGACATGTTTTTGCTTTTCCCCTACGGTCCCATCAGCTGGTCATTCTGTGAGTGTTATATCATAATAACAAGCTTATAACATAAACTCCAGCCACCCCCTACTGCTTCAAGTCCCCAACTATGGAGGACAGAGTAATGAAAGCGCTATACAAATTACATGTATTATTATTATTAGCATCATATGTATTAAAGCCACAAGACGCAGTCTGATATTGGTACATACATTTTTGGACTTTGAAATGAATTATATACAGCCATTGAGAATTGAGCAATGTAACTTGTAAATGCCTTGTAAGCTTACTTCATGATTTAGTTTAATTGCCTCACCCCATCAGGAGATATGTGTGTTTTATGTCATTGTAAACAAACACTGTATCACTTCAAAACATCTTTACAATTATTAGTAATATTTTATTTCTCATGGATGGTCAGTCCTTGCATCCATAGATTTGTCTATGAATGTAACGATTCTCTTCTATCTCCTCCTCTGATGAAGAGGTGGAACAAGAATCGGACCAAAATGCAGCGTGATGATGATTCATGATATTTTAATGAAGGAAAAAACTATACATGAAGAAACTACAAAATAATGAAATGTGAAAACCGAAACAGCCCTATCTGGTGCAAACACAAAGACAGGAACAATCACCCACAAAACCCAGCACAAAACAGGCTACCTAAATATGGTTCCCAATCAGAGACAATGACTAACACCTGCCTCTGATTGAGAACCATATCAGGCCAAACATAGAAATAGACAAGCCAGACAAACAACATAGAATGCCCACCCAGCTCACGTCCTGACCAACACTAAAACAAGGAAAACACATACGAATGATGGTCAGAATGTGACAATGAATTTGAGTGGTTACATTTCTCCAGCCCCATTCCTTAGCTGTTTACCAAAAAGAGTGACAGGTTGCCCGCTTTGTTGTTGTTTAAATCCCAGATCGCTCCTTTATTAATACATTATAAACAGGTGGCTCATAAAGTGTTACCTGATCAGCTGGTAGACTCCAGCATGGCAATGTTAAAAAGAAAAAGTCTATTGCAACCTCTTTGCAATAAGGAATTGAGACAAAGCTCAAGAGAAGTTTCAAGTGTTTAATACCAAGGATACAGTCAGCTGAGTGCATCCATTTAGAAAGATCACAACACATTTTATACTCTTCCCTTGTAGGTGTCACCGCCCCAGCTATACATTTTATGACCCCGATGAGTTTCCCTCTTTGCCCCTGTGGAATGTCCATGGTCCTCTCTTTGTTTAGCCAAATGTCAGAATCACACCCCGTCCATCTTCTGTTCTGGGCCTGACACTGCTCTCTGATCCGAGGCCATTTCCTCTTATCTGATTAGGTCCTGGTTTCTAAATTAGCATACACACAGTTTCATGGCCTAAATTCCATTAATACTCACAGTAATCATTCACTACACAGGATACAAACAAACTACAGTTTAACTTGAAACATTACATTTTAATAGAATCCATCAGTAACAAGGCTAAAAGGAGCTAATGTCATGCCCAGGTCACGTCAAAAAGGTGACCAGGTGGGTCTAGAGGCAGGGAACTTTCCACATTAATCACTCAGGTGTGCAAACAAGGGGACACATTCTCCCCCTTTCTGTCGCTCTCTTTCTCTCTCCCCTTTCCCCTTTTCTCTCTTTTTCTTCTCTCTCTCAATCATGCAACTAACTCTGTCATAAGAAGATACAGGGTTTGTAATAGTAGAGTTGGTCTTGAACCTACAGAAAGTATAAAGTGTAAAAATTTAAGCTTTTAATCAATGTTCTAAACATTTATTTTATTAAATAAAATACTTTTACTCCCTCTCCCTCTAAACCTTTGAAACAAACGTACCCCATATTAGTCAAACATTGTGCATCTGAAACAAGGAATATGATTGGTATAACAAGATCTATTGTATGGAAAGCATTTGATATGGGGTGTCATGGGATCTAAGCCCATTTATACTTCATTGTCTTGTATGTTTTGTGTTTCAGGGCCACCTCTGCCATGACCAAAATGCTTGTCTTGTGGCTGCATCCCGAGCAGAAGTGAAGGAGTGCCACCCGGAATGTGTTCGACACACATAGGATCTATGCGATTGGTGCCTTGAACTTAACCCAGATGCTCTTACATGTCCACATGAAACCCAGGAGTCAATTATGTTAGAATGGATGTTGGTTGGATGAAAGGGAACTGGAGGAAGACTAAAATTCACACACACACACACAGACCCACTTTCTTACTCAGACATACAAACGCACACACACTCACCCACTCTCTCACTCACACAAACACTAGTGGTGTGTGGATCATCCCTGTTAGTGAGCATTTCTCCTTTGCCAAGATAATCCATCCACCTGACAGGTGTGGCATATCAAGGAGCTGAACTTCTTCAGGATCGGTGCCCCTTCCATGGGACGGTTGAGCTAACATAGCATGAGGTTGTAAGTAACAAGAAAATTTCCCAGGACATAGACATATCTGATATTGGCAGAAAGTTTAAATTCTTGTTAATCTAACTGCTCTGTCCAATTTACAGTAGCTATTACAGTGAAAGAATACCATGCTATTGTTTGAGGAGAGTGCAATTTTGAACATGAAAAGTTATTAATAAACAAATCAGGCACATTTGGGCAGTCTTGATACAACATTTTGAACATAAATGCATAAATGTTTCATTGGATCAGTCTAAAAATGTGCACATACACTGATGCCATCTAGTGGCCAAAATCTAAATTGTATCTGGCCTGGAATACTACATTATGGCCTTTCTCTTGCATTTCAAAGATGATGGTACAAAAAAATACAAAATAACGTTTTTTTTATTTATTATTATCTTTTACCAGATCTATTGTGTTATATTTTGCTACTTTCCTTCACATTTCCAAAACCTTCAATGTGTTTCCTTTCAAATGGTACCAAGAATATGCATATCCTTGCTTCAGGGCCTGAGCTACAGGCAGTTAGATTTGGGTATGTCATTTTAGGCAAAAATTTTAAAAAAGGGGCGGATCCTTAACAGTTTGGTCATTACACAGGTGCACATTGTGCTGGGGACATTGTGTCACACAACACAATGCCAAAGATGTCTCAAGTTTTGAGGGAGTGTGCAATTGGCTTGTTGACTGCAGGAATGTCTACCAGAGCTGTTGCCGCTTCCAACATCGTTTTAGAGAATTTGGCAGTACGCCCAGCTGGCCTCACAACCACAGACAACATGTATGGCTATGACAACTAACACAATTGCATTCTATCGCAAGCACAGAGATACCGTAACGAGATCCTGAGGCCCGTTGTCATACCATTAATCCGCCTCCATCACCTCATATTTCAGAATTATAATTCACGGATCTGTACACAATTCCTGTAAGCTGAAAATGTCCCAGTTCTTCCATGGCCTGCATACTCACCAGACATTTCACCCATTGAGCATGTTTGAGATGGTCTGGAACACCTTGTACGACAGCGTGTTCCATATCGCACAGCCATTTAAGAGGAGTAGAACAACATTCCACAGGCCACAATTAAGTCTGATCAACTCTATGCAAAGAAGATGTGTTGCGCTGCATGAGGCAAATGGTGGTTACACCAGATATTGACTGGTTTTCTGATCCACACCCATTTTTTTAAGGTATCTGTGACCAACAGATTCATATCTGTATTCCCAGTCATGTGAAATACATAGATTAGGGCCGAGTGAATTTATTTCAATTGACTGATTTCGTCATATGAACTGTAATTCTTAAAAATTGTTGCTTGTTGCGTTTACATTTCTGTTCAGTAAATATGTGAAAATCTGAGGCCTGCACCTGACCTGGCAATATAGAAAATGCACTGTGGGCTACAGTTACAGATGGTCCCCCAAAGATTTGACAGGGGTGCAGGATTTATTTTGCCTGATTTAGAAATGTTTCTGCTTATAATTTCCAACATTTTGGTAGGCAATTTGTTAGTCAATGTGTCAGTAATTAGATACATGCAGCTACTCATCTGTCATTCATTATATGTTGTCCAAGAAGACTAAATAAACCTTTGCTCACCAGAATGTCATAAATCGATAGATTTAATGCTTCAATCTAGTTTGCATCGGCACCTTTCATCTCGGCTTCCTTCGTGGAGAAAACACGTTTAAGGGACCAAGTACAAAATGCAATAACTTTAAAAAAAAAAAATGTTTTACATTTTAATTTCCAAGTTTGCAAATGACATCAGTTTAACCGGTTGTAAGGAAATAGAAAGCTGTGAAAATGACCCAACATGTTTCTGTTAAGATTTCAGTTCGACTTGAATGTATATTTTATGTGTTTGAAATACTATAAGCTTTTGTGTTGCTGATAAAGATTGCACCTCTACAGATGGTATCTAACTGGCTATGCATGCCATCGATAGAATGCAAATTAAGAAATCATGTGACGAAGCTAAATAAAAAATAAACTATACTATGAAACAAAGATGAATGATAATAAAAAGCTTTGGAGCACCTTAAATTCAATTTTGGGGAATAGAGCCAACTCGGCTCCATCGTTCATTGAATCAGGTGGCTCATTTATCACAAAACCCACTGATATTGCCAACTACTTGAATTACTTTTTCTTTGGCAAGATAAACAAACTTAGGGATGACATGCTAGCAACAAATGCTGACACTACACATCCAAGTATACAGTGCCTTGCGAAAGTATTCGGCCCCCTTAAAGTTTTCGACCTTTTGCCACATTTCAGGCTTCAAACATAAAGATATAAAACTGTATTTTTTTGTGAAGAATCAACAACAAGTGGGACACAATCATGAAGTGGAACGACATTTATTGGATATTTCAAACTTTTTAACAAATCAAAAACTGAAAAATTGGGCGTGCAAAATTATTCAGCCCCCTTAAGTTAATACTTTGTAGCGCCACCTTTTGCTGCGATTACAGCTGTAAGTCGCTTGGGGTATGTCTCTATCAGTTTTGCACATCGAGAGACTGAAATTTTTTCCCATTCCTCCTTGCAAAACAGCTCGAGCTCAGTGAGGTTGGATGGAGAGCATTTGTGAACAGCAGTTTTCAGTTCTTTCCACAGATTCTCGATTGGATTCAGGTCTGGACTTTGACTTGGCCATTCTAACACCTGGATATGTTTATTTTCTAACCATTCCATTGTAGATTTTGCTTTATGTTTTGGATCATTGTCTTGTTGGAAGACAAATCTCCGTCCCAGTCTCAGGTCTTTTGCAGACTCCATCAGGTTTTCTTCCAGAATGGTCCTGTATTTGGCTCCATCCATCCTCCCATCAATTTTAACCATCTTCCCTGTCCCTGCTGAAGAAAAGCAGGCCCAAACCATGATGCTGCCACCACCATGTTTGACAGTGGAGATGGTGTGTTCTAGGTGATGAGCTGTGTTGCTTTTACGCCAAACATAATATATAATAATATATATATATATATATATAATAATTTTGCGCGCCCAATTTTTCAGTTTTTGATTTGTTAAAAAAGTTTGAAATATCCAATAAATGTCGTTCCACTTCATGATTGTGTCCCACTTGTTGTTGATTCTTCACAAAAAAATACAGTTTTATATCTTTATGTTTGAAGCCTGAAATGTGGCAAAAGGTCGAAAAGTTTAAGGGGGCCGAATACTTTCGCAAGGCACTGTATACACGTCAGCTATTACAGCAACTGAAATGACTGCGACACTTAACAAAGAGCTGCAGTTTGTTTTGGAATGGGTAGCAAGGAATAAGTCCTAAATATTTCCAAAACTAAAAGCATTTTATTTAGGACAAATCATTCACTAAACCCTAAACCTCAACTAAACTGACTAAACTGCTTGGAGTAACACTGAATTGTAAACTAATCATAGTAAAAACGTATTGATACAACAGTAGCTAAGATGGGGAGAAATCTGTCTATAGTAAAGCGATGCTCTGCCTTCTTAACAACACTATCAACAAGACAGGTCCTATAGGTCCTGGTTTTGTTGCACTTGGACTACTGTTCAGTCTTGTGGTCAGGTGCCACAAAGAGGGACTTGAGAAAATTGCAGTTGGTCATTTAACTCATCTGAACTGTTGGCTACAATTCCCTTGACGTGCCATAGGCATATTTGAAGTCCCCATCTTGTGACTGTTGACTTTGTATAGTGCCTCACGATCATCACAGATAACACTCTTTTAGCACTTCACCAACTCTTTCCCAACCGATACTTGTCTGGCCCTCCCTTCTCTTTATCTAATTGAATTAAACAACATTGTATTTTTTGCCTCCATGGAACAATCAACAATGTTGTTGAACCCTCCTCAGTCTTCTATCACAGCGATTTAACTTGAACTGTCTTAAAGTCACCATTGGCCTCATGGTGAAATCCCTGAGCGGTTTTCTTCCTCTCCGACAACTGAGTTAGGAAGGGAGAATGTATCTTTGTAGTGACTGGGGGTATTTATTTTATATTTTTTACCTTTATTTAACGAGGTAGGCTAGTTGAGAACAAGTTCTCATTTGCAACTGCGACCTGGCCAAGATAAAGCAAAGCAGTTCGACACATACAACACAGGGTTACACATGGAATAAACAAAACAAACAATCAATAATACAGTAGAATAATCTATATACCGCATGTGCAAATGAGGTAGGATAAGAGAGGTAAGGCAATAAATAGGCCATGGTGGCAAAGTAATTACAATATAGCAATTAAACACTGGAATGGTAGATTTGCAGTGGAAGAATGTGCAAAGTAGAAATAAAAATAATGGGGTGCAAAGGAGCAAAATAAATAAATAAAATAAATACAGTAGGGAAAGAGGTAGTTGTTTGGGCTAAATTATAGGTGGGCTATGTACAGGTGCAGTAATCTGTGAGCTGCTCTGACAGTTGGTGCTTAAAGCTAGTGAGGGAGATAAGTGTTTCCAGTTTCAGAGATTTTTGTAGTTCGTTCCAGTCATTGGCAGCAAAGAACTGGAAGGAGAGGCGGCCAAAGAAAGAACTGGTTTTGGGGGTGACCAGAGAGATATACCTGTTGGAGCGCGTGCTACAGGTGGGTGATGCTATGGTGACCAGCGAGCTGAGATAAGGGGGGACTTTACCTAGCAGGGTCTTGTAGATGACATGGAGCCAGTGGGTTTGGCGACGAGTATGAAGCGAGGGCCAGCCAACGAGAGCGTACAGGTCGCAATGGTGGGTAGTATATGGGGCTTTGGTGACAAAATGGATTGCACTGTGATAGACTGCATCCAATTTGTTGAGTAGGGTATTGGAGGCTATTTTGTAAATGACATCGCCGAAGTCGAGGATTGGTAGGATGGTCAGTTTTACAAGGGTATGTTTGGCAGCATGAGTGAAGGATGCTTTGTTGTGAAATAGGAAGCCAATTCTAGATTTAACTTTGGATTGGAGATGTTTGATGTGAGTCTGGAAGGAGAGTTTACAGTCTAACCAGACAGCTAGGTATTTGTAGTTGTCCACGTACTCTAAGTCAGAGCCGTCCAGAGTAGTGATGTTGGACAGGCGGGCAGGTGCAGGCAGCGATCTGTTGAAGAGCATGCATTTAGTTTTACTTGTATTTAAGAGCAATTTGAGGCCACGGAAGGAGAGTTGTATGGCATTGAAACTTGCCTGGAGGGTTGTTAACACAGTGTCCAAAGAAGGGCCAGAAGTATACAGAATGGTGTCGTCTGCGTAGAGGTGGATCAGAGACTCACCAGCAGCAAAAGCGACCTCATTGATGTATACAGAGAAGAGAGTCGGTCCAAGAATTGAACCCTGTGGCACCCCCATAGAGACTGCCAGAGGTCCAGACAACAGACCCTCCGATTTGACACACTGAACTCCATCAGAGAAGTAGTTGGTGAACCAGGCGAGGCAATCACTTGAGAAACCAAGGCTGTCGAGTCCGCCGATGAGGATGTGGTGATTGACAGAGTCGAAAGCCTTGGCCAGATCAATGAATACGGCTGCACAGTAATGTTTCTTATCGATGGCGGTTAAGATATCGTTTAGGACCTTGAGCGTGGCTGAGGTGCACCCGTGACCAGCTCTGAAACCAGATTGCATAGCAGAGAAGGTATGGTGAGATTCGAAATGGTCGGTAATCTGTTTGTTGACTTGGCTTTCGAAGACATTAGAAAGGCAGGGTAGGATAGATATAGGCCGTAGCAGTTTGGGTCAAGAGTGTCCCCCCCTTTGAAGAGGGGATTGACCGCAGCTGCTTTCCAATCTTTGGGAATCTCAGACGACACGAAAGAGAGATTGAACAGGCTAGTAATAGGGGTGGCAACAATTTCGGCAGATCATTTTAGAAAGAAAGGGTCCAGATTGTCTAGCCTGGCTGATTTGTAGGGGTCCTGTGTTAGTGATGGCTGTTTAACAGTCTGAGACCTTGAGATAGATGCTGTTTTTCAGTCTCTCGGTCCCAGCTTTGATGCACCTGTACTGACCTCGCCTTCTGGATGGTAGTGGGGTTAACAGGCAGTGGCTCAGGTGGTTGTTGTCCTTGATTATCTTTTTGGCCTTCCTGTGACATCGGGTGCTGTAGGTGTCCTGGAGGGCAGGTAGTTTGTCCCCGGTGAGGCGTTGTGCAGACCGCACCACCCTCTGGAGATCATTGTGGTTGTGGGCAGTGCAGTTGCCATACCAGGCGGTGATACAGCCCGACAGGATGCTCTCAATTGTGCATCTGTAAAAGTTTGTGAGGGTTTTAGGTGACAAGCCAAATTTCTTCAGCATCCTGAGTTGAAGAGGCTCTGTTGCGCCATCTTCACCACACTGTCTGTGTGGGTGGACCATTTTAGTTTGTCCGTGATGTGTACGCAGAAGAACATAAAACTTTACACCTTCTCCACTGCTGTCCCGTCTATGTGGATAGGGGGGTGCTCCCTCTGCTGTTTCCTGTAGTCCACGATCATCTCCTTTGTTTTGTTGACATTGAGTGAGAGGTTGTTTCCACCACACTCCGAGTGCCCTCACCTCTTCCCTGTGTGCTGCCTTGTTGTTGTTGGTAATCAGGCCCACTACTGTTGTGTCGTCTGCAAACTTGATGATTGAGTTGGAGGCGTGCATGGCCACACAGTCATGGGTGAACAGGGAGTACAGGAGGGGGCTGAGCACGCACCCTTGTGGGGCCCCAGTGTTGAGGATCAGCGAAGTGGAGATGTTGTTTCCTACCTTCACCACCTGGGGGCGGCCCACAGACACATGGCATGTGATGATGCCCAACCACCCTAAACACCTTTCAGCTTTCCTCAAAGTAGGGTTGCAAAGGGAGGGTATATTACTGGAAATGTACAAATTGTACCAGTAAACTACCAGAATGTTGGTATCGTTCAAAGATTTTATGTAATCTATGACAATACATCTTTTGGGTACTTCAGATTATCACTGTTGTCTGTAATTATCTCTGGTCCTCTGTGCTGAACAGTGAATGCTCACCTCGAACTGAAAGAAGCTTTTTCATTTAATGAGTCCAATGCGAATGATATACTGCTTCCTCGAGAACAGGCCCAAATCCCCATTATTTGCGTTGAAAAAAAGATAGAGAAAAAGGTGGTATGAACACTATCTGAAGGCACGGTATATGAATACATGTTTTAAAAGTTATTCAAGTATAAATGACCAAAGTTACGATAGATTTTTTCATTAGTTACCAAAATTACTGAATATTCCAGTAACTTTTGTAAATTACCGGTAGCTTTGCAACCCTACCTCAGACATCTCATTGGTGGCAAAGCAGCCTTTTTGCATGGCTCCGTGCAGATTTGTTTGACAGATGACTCGGAGGACAGAGATTTACATTCTGTCTTGGAGAAAGAATGAACTTTGCCCATGTCACCATCTCTCCCTGTCACATCTTCCCTTGCTTAGTCATACCGATTGAATTACCACCTCCATTTTGAGTGCCTCTGAATTCTGACCTGTACTGCTATGCTTATTTATCTACAGAGTGTCTTTACTTCTATAAGCGACAATCAGCAGTAGAAACAATAAAAAAAGCAGCCTCCCCATCCCTGGTTCAGTAAAAAGCTGAGGGATGGGGCTGGATAAATGTAATCACTCTCATATTCATAGACTGAGCTATAGATGCAAGGATTGACCATCAAAATTATAGTTTTAACCATTTTGAGGCATGTGTGTTTACATTTTCCTAGTTAACAAACATTGGAGAAAAACAAGCTTACGTTTTGGGTTCTGATAGGATATGACAGTTTAAGCTCATGAGGCATTTATAAGATCTAACAATCAATACTTATCATTAATTTATTTAGTCCAAAAATAGACGTAGCAACTTCTGATTGCCCCTTTCAATCTCATACTAATAATAATTTTCCCTGAATTAATGGGTAAGCTTATTGTACTAAATGTCGAAGACTATGGAAAACGCTGACATGATGAAAAGTGCTTAAAGAACGACTTCCCCTTTAAACCAACTAATACCTTTGAAAACGACCTATGAGTCAGAAACATTTATTCTAGTGTTAAAATTGACTACAAAGTGGAAATAGGTCAATTTTGCTCATAAAGTCCGTCTCGTCTAAAAGGAAGTGTGGGACCTGATTGCGTCACAACGAGTAAATGATGGTTGAGTTTGGATTGCAATTATGTCAATAATTCATGCTCATCTGAATTCTAATCAAGCCTGCCTCTCTGCGAACGATTGGAATCATGATTCAGGTATGCTCATTATGTTTGCCTGCTCACCCTGGATTTGCCTTGTTAGCAGCGCATTCATTCACACTCTGTCCAACGGCAAACTCCGGACACGGCACAGGAGGAGACGTGAAACGAACTTCCTCAGCCGAGAGGAACACTCAAGTGGCAGAGAAACGCCGCTGACAGTGGCCTTGCGAGATGAAGGACATAAGACAGTCCTTCGACTCCTGCTAATCCTCCCCAAAAAACAGACTTTCAGAGAATGACTCTACAACTGGTAAATAAATAGTCACTGATATTTCAGTCAGATGGCTATCTAGGGCTCTGGCTACCACCAGATAGCCATTACACATTTCAATAAAAACATTTCCACATCCTGTGTTTCTTTTTTAGTGACTAGTCCAAATGAACTATTTTAGGAAGGTGACCGGATGTGCATTTTGTAAAATGTTTTACACAATATTAAATAGGCCTTCCCTATAGACATGCATGAAAATGCAATCAAACAATTCATTATAATAATGTAATATGTTTGGTTTATATCAGTGGTTGTTTGTGTTATCTCGATCACCCACTGGAGTTATAGTTTACCCACTTTTTTATCACTACATCACTGCCCCCAACGCGTTCAAAGGATTACAGCCATTTGAGACTGAATTCCCTATATGGATTGACCATGCTTCTGGCTCTGGTTCGACAATGCATGCTTCCAGCAGGATGCACAGCCAACTATGGTTTGCATGTCCTGCATGTCCCGTACCTAGCAGAATAGGTGGTTGGAGTTCATTGGTTCCCAATGGGGGTGAGGTTACTGTTAGCTAGTAAAGAACAAGAAGGCCCACACACTGTTAAAGCTCCAAATTCACCGTTTTATTGAAAACGCTTGGATCCGAAACTGATCTTCGTCAGGTCAGACAAACAAGGCCACTAAGATTAAGGACATCATTACATGTTCCACAAAAAAATGTGTATCTGAGGTCTATGCTAACGAAATTAGCTCAGAAAACAAGGACAGCAGAACACAGGAGTAATATCAGGACCCTTGACCAGAGAAACCCTGTGGCTGCGCATTTCATGGCAGCTCATCACAACATTAGCTCTCTGAGATACATTGGTATCACTCATGTTAAGACTCCTAGGAGGGGGGAGATACTGATAATGTATTATTGAGAGGAGAATTTTATTGGATTCACCGTTTGTGTGCCGTGTCTCCTAGAGGTCTGAACCAAGAGTTTGATATCAGACCGTTTCTAAGATGAATATGTCACTTTGATATGTCTTGCCTTCCAGGTCACCTTCTTGGTCATTTTGTAAATATATATTATTTTCTGTAAGTACTACATGTGCCAATCTCATTGATATAAAATTATTAGAGATACACATTGTTTTTGTACCCACCATTTGTCATGTCCACAATGGTCATGTGAGGTGAAATGTGTATTTTGGGATGTGAGCACTCAGTTTGTTTGTTTGACCTGATGAAGATCCGTTTCAGATCGAAACGTCAATAAAGCTGTGAATTGGGAGCTTTAACAGTGTGCGAGCCTTCTTGTTCTTTACTTTAGCAACTATGTTTTTAAGGATGTGCGCATGACCACAAACTGTTATACGGGTGGCTAGACCATAGACTACTGGTTATGTATATTTTGATAATCATTATCGCAATCATTGCTAGCATAGCTGACATTAGCTAGCTGGCTAAATACAACTCAGATTTGCCTTGGAAACATAATACAATTTCAAAAGAAGTCAATAATTAGTAGGAAAACCTTTTTTGTTGTCATGATTGTGATGTCTCCAGATTGACTTTAGATGCAGTATTACTTTAGCCAGATAACTAATTGAGAGGACCACCGTATTTTAGCTAGCTACCTTCAGCATTGCTAGCTATTTTTGACTAACTTCACTAGAACAGTAATGGCAACATTGTCATCTCTTTAAAGTGATTTTGACAACAACATATGGCAAAGTTGTTTCCTACTAATTATTTGCCTTCTTTAGCAATGCTTTGTATTACCATGCCACTATAAATTAGCTTAACTTAGACTTAATCCTTCTAGTGCACAAATAAATAATGGATGCAGCTATGGGAATACTAGCTAACTCACGTCTGACTACGACAGTGTACTATCATACCTTTACATGCAGCAACAAACCCAAACCAACCGAGGGCCATAGCAAAACATGTAAAAGTTGGTTACAAATCCAAACAATTTTATTGGTCACATACACGTGATAAGCAGATGTTATTGCGGATGTAGTGAAATGCTTGTGCTTCTAGCTCCGACAGTGCAGTAATATCTAACAAGTAATATCTAACAAATCAGACAACATATTCCCAATACACACAAATCTAAGTAGGAATGAATTAAGACTATATACATATATGGACGAGCAATGTCAGAACGGAACGGACTAAGATACAGTAGAATAGTATAGAATACAGTATATACAGATGAGATGAGAAATGTCAGATATGTTTTATTTTTTTATACTTTATTTAACCAGATAGGCCAGTTGAGAACAAGTTCTCATTTACAACTGCGACCTGGCCAAGATAAAGCAAAACAGTGCGACAAAAACAACACAGAGTTAGTTACTGTACACATGTGAAACACAATCGTACAGTCAATAACACAATAGAAAAATCTGTATACAGTGTGTGCAAATAAAGTAAGGAGGTAAGGCAATAAATAGGCTAATAGTGGCAAAGTAATTACAATTTAGCAATTTACACTGGAGTGGTATATGTGCAGATGAGGATGTGCAGGTAGAAATACTAGTGTGCAAAAGAGCAGAAAAACAAAAACAAATATAGGGATGAGGTAGGTAGTTGGTTGGATGGGCTATTTACAGATGGGCTGTGTTCAGCTGCAGCTGATCGGTAAGCTGCTCTGACAGCTGACGCTTAAAGTTAGTGAGGGAGATATGAGTCTCCAATTTCAGTGATTATTGTAATTTGTTCCAGTCACTGGCAGCAGAGAACTGGAAGAAAAGGCGACCAAAGAGGGTGTTGGCTTTGGGTACGACCAGTGAAATATACCTGCTGGAGCGTGTGCTATGAGTGGGTGCTGCTATGGTGACCAGTGAGCCGAGATAAGGCAGAGCTTTACCTATCAAAGCCAGTGGGTTTGGCGACAAATATGTAGTGAGGAGCAGCCAACGACAGCAAAAAGGTCGCAGTGGTGAGTAGTATATGGGGCTTTGGTGACAAAACGGATGGCACTATGATAGACTGCAGCCAAATTGCTGAGTAGTGTTGTAGGCTATGTTGTAAATGACATCGATACCGTAGAATAGTACGTAGCGGATGTAGCGAAATGCTTGTGCATTGTATTGTGTCTTTGGCTATGCCGGATTAAGTGATATGACATGCTATTCTGTAAAATCCTTTCTCCGTAATTAATATTACCTGATTGAGCTAATCATGTAAATGTAATTAACTAGAAAGTCGGGGCACCATAAAATAATATTTATATAGCTGTTATCTTCCGAGTAAACTCTTAAAGACCGAGTAATATTTTATCAATAGCAGTCAATATTAATGGTCACCTTATTTCAGTCTCATCTGAAAGTTGTAAATTCTTGGTTATCTTCACGAACCCTGGCTAACAAGTTGAATCAGCAATACAAAATTGGGTTTAATTATTTATTTACTAAATACCTAACTAATCACACAGAATTACATATACACAGAATGAATCATACCTTGATTACAAATTACGTCATAAAGGAAAATATCCCTAGCGGACAGAACAAATATGACAGCTGGTTACACAAAATAAAAGGGGGCTGGGTTTGAGTGAAAGAGCGGGAAGACTTGAGGAACAAAGGGAGAAGCCATGCTATCGTAAATACAGAATGTATGCATTCTAAATTACCGCCCATTTGGAAAAGGAAAATGCAATAAATATTTACTCTGAGCTGCGCTTTGGTAGGTTGGTGCTAGATGGAAAGCCGTGTTATCCCACAGAGTCCTTTGAATGTCTCTGCTGGTAAATTATATATGTTGTAGTAACGTCGTTGTGTGGTAGACGGGATTCTCTGTCTGTTCTTTCCTAGCCCACGTTTGCAGCTGCTGTTGCCAACTCAACGGCTAGAATAGAATACCATTTGCAACCAAAGCTCACGCTGAGGTTGGCTTCGTTCTGTAGTTATTATCTGAACCATTGTGACATCGGATCGTCATCCTGATGTACCCGGGAACAGTTGACATGTTAGTCCTTTTAACGTCGTCCACACATCCTCGGAACATTTTCGTCAAGGCTTTATATAGTGGAGGGAGAAGGGTGTGTTTTCATAGTTTACAGCCCATGTCTCTTCACAGGGGCGGGTCACTGATTAAGCAGAGCCCTAACCTTATGAAAACCCAAACCTCTCAAAAAGCTAAAATTACATTTAATCTTTTCACCAATAATTTTATATTCAAACGTTTAAATTGAACAACAATTCCATGTGAATCCGATAACTACAATGTGCAGACTTTCCACTGTAGACTTTATGTCATCCTATCATTGATGAGAATGTCTCAGATAACAACCGAACTGACATCATATTCATTAAGTACCACCGCATATGTTCAACTGGTCGGGGTTTCAGAATATGGTTAATTTTCCCCCACTTTATGATGTTCCCAGAATCTCTGTTACCCAAGGGATTTTTAAAATGTCACATCAGTAGGGTAGAGAGAGGAAAAGGGGGGCGGAGGTATTTATGACTGTCATAAACCTACCCCCAGGGCAACGTCATGATAACAGTGTTTACATTTGAGATGAGTAATGCCAGATATGTAAACATGATTATAGTGACTAGTGTTGTCACACCCTGACCATAGTTTGCTTTGTATGTTTCTATGTTTTGTTTGGTCAGGGTGTGATCTGAGTAGGCATTCTATGTTGTGTGTCTAGTTTGTCTGTTTCTGTGTTTGGCCTGATATGGTTCTCAATCAGAGGCAGGTGTTAGTCATTGTCTCTGATTGGGAAACATATTTAGGTAGCCTGTTTGGTGTTGGGTTTTGTGGGTGATTGTTCCTGTCTCTGTGTTTGTTGCACCAGATAGGGCTGTTTTCTGTTTTTCACGGTTCTTGTTTTTGTATAGTGTTCTTTTTTCATCTTTATTAAAGATGTATCTAAATAACCACACTGCGTTTTGGTCCGCCTCTCCTTCAACTCAAGAAAACCGTTACAGAATCACCCACCACAACAGGACCAAGCGGCGTGGTAATGGGCAACAGCAACAGCAGCGCAAAGAGGAATGGACATGGGACGATGTATTGGATGGCAAGGGTTGCTACACATGGGAGGAGATCCTGGCGGGAAAGGATCGCCTTCCATGGGAACAGGTGGAGGCAGCTAGGAGAGAAGAGGCAGCCGGAGAGAGGAGCCGGCGATATGAGGGAACACGGCTGGCAAGGAAGCCCGAGAGGCAGCCCCAAAAAATTATTGGGGGAGGCACACAGGAAGTATGGCGAAGCCAGGTAGGAGACCTGAGCCAACTTCCTGTGCTTACCGGAGGGCAAGAGAGACCGGGCAGGCACCGTGTTATGCTGTGGAGCGCACGGTGTCCCCAGTGCGGGTGCATAGCCCGGTGCGGTACATACCAGCTCCGCGTATCGGCCGGGCTAGAGTGGGCATCGAGCCAAGTGCCATGAAGCCGGCTCTACGCATCTGTTCTCCAGTGCGTCTCCTTGGGCCGGCTTACATGGCACCAGCCTTGCGCATGGTGTCACCGGTTCGCCTGCATAGCCCAGTGTGGGCTATTCCACCTCGCCGCGCTGGCAGGGCGACCGGGAGCATTCAACCAGGTAAGGTTGGGCAGGCTCGGTATTCAAGAGCTCCAGTGCACTTGCACGGTCCGGTCTATCCGGTACCACCTCCACGCACCAGCCCTCCGGTGGCAGCCCCCCGCACCAGGCTGTCTCTCCGTCTCATCCCTACAGCTGCTCCCGCCTGTCCAGTCCTGCCAGAGCCTTCCTCCTCTCCGGCGCTGCCGGAGTCTCCCGCCTGTCCGGCGCTGCCGGAGTCTGAGGCGCCAGAGCCCCTCAGCCCAGAGCTGCCAGAGCTTCCGCCTCTCTGTCCAGAGCTTCCGCCCCTCTGTCCAGAGCTTCCGCCCCTCT
This sequence comes from Oncorhynchus tshawytscha, assembly GCF_018296145.1. Classification (NCBI taxonomy): domain Eukaryota; kingdom Metazoa; phylum Chordata; class Actinopteri; order Salmoniformes; family Salmonidae; genus Oncorhynchus; species Oncorhynchus tshawytscha. Next base: position 49,449,885 of record NC_056440.1, on the reverse strand, counting down.
CCAGAGCTTCCGCCCCTCTGTCCAGAGCTTCCGCCCCTCTGTCCAGAGCTTCCGCCCCTCTGTCCAGAGCTTCCGCCCCTCTGTCCAGTTGGGTCATTTAGAAGGGTCGCCGTGGTTAGGAGACCAAGGAAGCGGACAATAAGTCGGACTAAGACTATGGTGAAGTGGGGGCCACATCCAGCACCAGAGCCGCCACCGCGGACAGATGCCCACCCAGACCCTCCCCAATAGGTTCAGGTTTTGCGGCCGGAGTCCGCACCTTGGGGGGGGAGGGGGTACTGTCACACCCTGAACATAGTTTGCTTTGTATGTTTCTATGTTTTGTTTGGTCAGGGTGTGATCTGAGTGGGCATTCTATGTTGTGTGTCTAGTTTGTCTGTTTCTGTGTTTGGCCTGATATGGTTCTCAATCAGAGGCAGGTGTTAGTCATTGTCTCTGATTGGGAACCATATTTAGGTAGCCTGTTTGGTGTTGGGTTTTGTGGTTGATTGTTCTTGTCTCTGTGTTTGTTGCACCAGATAGGGCTGTTTTCGGTTTTTCACAGTTCTTGTTTTGTATAGTGTTCTATTTTCATCTTTATTAAAGATGTATCTAAATAACCACGCTGCGTTTTGGTCCGCCTCTCCTTCAACTCAAGAAAACCGTTACAAGTGTTCCATTCCTTCGACAACATTCCGCTGAAAAGGTAGCGCGCGAAATTCAAAAATATTATTTTGAAATATGTAACTTTCACACATTAACCTGTTACGACTCTAGGGGCAGTATTTTCATTTTTGGATAAAAAAACGTTTCCATTTTAAACAAGATATTTTGTCACGAAAAGATGCTCGACTATGCATATAATTGACAGCTTTGGATAGAAAACACTGACGTTTCCAAAACTGCAAAGATATTGTCTGTGAGTACAGAACTGATGTTACAGGCAAAATCCAGATAAAAATCTAATCAGGAAGTGCCGCATTTTTTGAAACCGCTTCATGCCAATGACTTCTTATATGGCTGTGGATGGGCTACGAATGAGCTTACGTTTTCTACGTATTCCCCAAGTTGTCTACATCTTTTTACGCATTTATGAAGAATATTGAAGAATAGCCGTAAGGGACCACATTGAGCAAGTGGTCACATGATGGCTCCCGCAGAAAATCTTGCATAAAGTACACAAGTAGCCATTTTTCCATTCGCTTCTTATGAGAAACCAATTGTCCCGGTGGATATTTTATCGAATAGATATGTGAAAAACACCTTGAGGATTGATTCTAAACAACGTTTGCCATGTTTCTGTCGATATTATGGAGCTAATTTTGGAAAAAGTTCAGCGTTGTAGTGACTGCATTTTCCGGTCGATTTCTCAGCCAAACGTGAAGAACAAATGGAGCTATTTCGCCTACAAAAATAATGTTTTTGGAAAAAAGGAACATTTGCTATCTAACTGGGAGTCTCCTGAGTGAAAGCATCTGAAGTTCTTCAAAGGTAAATTATTTAATTTGGTTGCTTTTCTTATTTTCGTGAAAATGTTGCCTGCTGCCAGCAGAACTAGCATAGCATTATGCCATGATAAACTTACACAAATGCTTGTCTAGCGTTGGCTGTAACGCATATTTTGAAAATCTGAGATGACAGTGTTGTTAACAAAAGCCTAAGCTTGTGTTTGAATATATTTATTTCATTTCATTTGCGATTTTCATGAATAGGAAAAGTTGCGTTATGGTAATGCGCTTGAGGCTATGATTACGCTCCCGGATACGGGATTGCTCGTCGCTAGAGGTTAATTCTGTGAATAACACGAGCATCTTTTATCAATGTTTATTATGAGTATTTCTGGGAAAATCACTGGATGTTTTGGAATCAAAATATTACTGCACGTAACGCTGTCACACCCTGAACTTAGTATTCTTTATTTTCCTTGTTATTTTGGTTAGGTCAGGGTGTGACATGGGTGATGTTTTTGACTTGTCTAGGGAATTTGTATGTTTATGGGACTGTCTCCTTTCTAGGTATATTGTATGTCTATGGTTGCCTAGATTGGTTCTCAATTAGAGGCAGCTGTCTATCGTTGTCTCTGATTGGGAACCATATTTAAGCAGCCATATTCTGTGGGTAGTTTGTGGGTGATTGTTTCGTGGTCTGTGTTTGTTTCACCACACGGTACTGTGGTACTCTTCAGACGAAGAGGAGGAAATCAGCCGTGACAGAATCACCCACCAGTACAGGACCAAGCAGCGTGGTGTCAGGCAGCGGCAGGAGGAGCAGCGCAATCAGGACTATTGGACTTGGGAGGAGATACTGGATGGAGATGGACCCTGGACGCAGCCGGGGGAATATCGCCGCCCCAAGGCAGAGCTGGAGGCAGCCAAAGCGGAGAGGCGGCGGTTTGAGGAGGCAGCATGGAAGCAGGGCTGGAAGCCCGAGAATCAGCCCCAAAAATGTATTGGGGGGTGGCACACAGGAAGTATGGCAAAGCCAGGTAGGAGACCTGCGCCAACTTCCTGTGCTTACCGGAGAGCGAGAGGGACCGGGCAGGCACTGTGTTATGCTGTGGAGCGCACGGTGTCCCCAGTGCGGGTGCATAGCCCGGTGCGGTACATACCAGCTCCTCGTATCGGCCGGGCTAGAGTGGGCATCGAGCCAGGTGCCATGAAGCCAGCTCTACGCATCTGGTCTCCAGTGCGTCACCTTGGGCCGGCATACATGGCACCAGCCTTACACATGGTGTCCCCGGTTTGCCAGCACAGCCCAGTGCGGGCTATTCCACCTCGCCACACTGGCAGGGCGACCGGGAGCATTCAACCAGGTAAAGTTGGGCAGGCTCGGTGCTCAAGAGCTCCAGTGCGCCTGCACGGTCCGGTCTATCCAGTGCCACCTACACGCACCAGCCCTCCGGTGGCAGCCCCCCGCACCAGGTTTCCTGTGCGTGTCCAGAGCCCAGTACTCCCTATTCCTCCTCCCCGCATTCGCCCTGAGGTGCGTCCTCAGCCCAGTACCACCAGCGCCGGCACCATGCACCAGGCCTACAGTGCGCATCGCCTGTCCAGCGCTGCTAGAGCCTTCCTCCTCTCCAGCGCCGCTAGAGTCTCCCGCCTGTCCAGAGCTGCTAGAGTCTCCCGCCTGTCCAGAGCTTTTAGAGTCTCCCGCCTGTCCAGGGCTGCTAGAGTCTCCCGCCTGTCCAGAGCTGCTAGAGTCTCCCGCCTGTCCAGAGCTTTTAGAGTCTCCCGCCTGTCCAGGGCTGCTAGAGTCTCCCGCCTGTCCAGAGCTGCTAGAGTCTCCCGCCTGTCCAGAGCTGCTAGAGTCTCCCGCCTGTCCAGAGCTGCTAGAGTCTCCCGCCTGTCCAGAGCTGCTAGAGTCTCCCGCCTGTCCAGAGCTGCTAGAGTCTCCCACCTGTCCAGAGCTGCTAGAGTCTCCCGCCTGTCCAGAGCTGCTAGAGTCTCCCACCTGTCCAGAGCTGCTAGAGTCTCCCGCCTGTCCAGAGCTGCTAGAGTCTCCCGCCTGTCCAGAGCTGCTAGAGTCTCCCGCCTGTCCAGAGCTGCTAGAGTCTCCCGCCTGTCCAGAGCTGCTAGAGTCTCCCACCTGTCCAGAGCTGCTAGAGTCTCCCGCCTGTCCAGAGCTGCTAGAGTCTCCCGCCTGTCCAGAGCTGTTAGAGTCTCCCACCTGTCCAGAGCTGCTAGAGTCTCCCACCTGTCCAGAGCTGCTAGAGTCTCCCGCCTGTCCAGAGCTGCTAGAGCAGCCAGAGCCGCCAGTCTGCAAGGAGCCGCCAGAGCCGACAGGCTGCAAGGAGCCGCCAGAGCCGCCAGTCAGCCAGGATCCGTCAGAGCAGCCAGTCAGCCAGGATCCGCTAAAGCCGCCAGTCAGCCAGGATCCGCCAGAGCCGCCAGTCAGCCAGGATCCGCCAGAGCCGCCAGTCAGCCAGAATCCGCCAGAGCCGCCAGTCAGCCAGGATCCGCCAGAGCCGCCAGTCAGCCAGGATCTTCCAGAGTCTTCAGCCAGTCCGGAGCTGCCCCTCAGTCCCGAGCTGCCCCTCAGTCCGGAGTTGCTCTTCAGTCCGGAGTTGCCCCTCAGTCCGGAGTTGCCCCTCAGTCCGGAGCTGCCCCTCAGTCCGGAGCTGCCCCTCAAGTCCAGTGGGGCCATTTTGTAGGGTTGCCAATCCTAGGTTGACGGCGAGGGTCGCCGTTCCTAGGAGGAGACTAAAGAGGACAAAGACTATGGTGTGGTGGGGTCCACATCCAGCGCCAGAGCCGCCACCATGGACAGACGCCCACCCAAACCCTCCCCTATAAGTTTAGGTGTGCGGCCGGGAGTCCGCACCTTTGGGGGGGAGGACTGTCACACACTGACCTTAGTATTCTTTGTTTTCCTTGTTATTTTGGTTAGATCAGGGTGTGACATGGGTGATGTATGTGTTTTTGTCTTGTCTAGGGGTTTTGTATATTTATGGGTCTGTCTCCTTTCTAGGTATATTGTATATTCTAGGTATATTGTATGTTCAGACGAAGAGGAGGAAATCAGCCGTGACAAACGCGCCAATGTAAACTGAGATTTTTGGATATAAATATGAACTTTGTCGAACAAAACATAAATGTATTGTGTAACATGATGTCCTATGAGTGTCATCTGATGAAGATCATCAAAGGTTAGTGATTAATTTAATCTCTATTTGTGCTTTTTGTGACTCCTCTCTTTGGCTGGAAAATGGCTGTGTGTTTTTGTGACTTGACTCTGACCTAACATAATCATATGTTGTGCTTTCGCTGTAAATCATTTTTGAAATCGGACACCATGGGTAGATTAACAAGATGTTTATCTTTCATTTGCTGTGTTGGACTTGTTAATGTGTGAAAGTTAAATATTTTTGAATTTCGCGCGCTGCCTTTTCAGCAGAATGCTGAGGTGGGGTTCCGCTATCAGAACGCTTGGCCTAGACAGGTTAACCACTGATTCCTCGTCTGGTCTCTTCTCTGCACCTGGGTCCAACTTTACCACGTCACAGCAAGCTTCTGTCTCAACATGGACCCAGCAGAGATCACCCAGATCCAGAATGCTATAACCCAACAAGGAGCACTGCTGGGGCTGCAGCAAGAAAAACTCTCCCAAATATCAGAGACCCTCCGGGCACTTACAGATTCCCTCCAACCATGGCACAACCCTAACCCAGGAGGAGCCAATGCCAAAGTCTCGTCACCCAGTAATACAGGCATCGCCATAGTTCCTCCACAGAACCTGCACCGGCAACCCAAGATCCCAGCACCCGAGCGGTAAGACAGCCACCCGGGACTATGCATGGGGTTCCTCACTCAGTGCTCTCTGGTGTTTGAGCTACAGTCCTCCTTGTTCCACGCGATTGGGCCATGATCGCCTACATCATCTCTCTACTCTTGGACAAGGCCCTGGCGTAGGCTACGGTGGTGTGGGAACAGCCACCACCATCCGCACCCTCGCCGCCAAGAGTGGGTGGAATACTGAGGCCCTGGTCACCACTTTCCACTAGAGTCTACCTCCATCAAGGATGAACTGACCACTCGGGAACTGGGAGAGGATCTCGAGTCCCTGATAACGCTGGCCCTCAGGATTGACAACCACATCCAGTCGAATGGGCAAACGGAGCGGGCCAACCAGGAGCTGGAGAAGTTCCTCCGCTGTTTTGTCTCCACCAAGGCCAGCAACTGGATCAAGTTCCTCTTCTGGGCAGAGTATACTCACAACAAACTGCCAAACTCGTGCACTGGACTGTTGCCATTCGAGTGTCAGTTCGGGATCGCCCCACCTTCCCTTAAAGGTGGACTCACGGAATCTCGCTCCACATTACATAGGACCATTCAAAATCGGGAGTCGCATCAACCCGGTCACCTATCGTCTCCAGTTTCCCTGGTATATTAAGGTTTGTCCATTCTTCCATGTCTACCGTCTCAAGCTGGGAAGGACCAGTCCCTTCTCTCCCCCCACACCTGCCTGTCTTCCCCCTCAAATTGTTGATGGTTGCCCAGCCTACACCACCCGGCGTCTGTTGGAGGCTCGTCGGGTCCGAGGCACCCTGCAGTACCTAGTGGACTGGGAGGGTTATGGCCTCGAGGAGCGGGCGTGGGTACCTGCCCGGGACATCCTGGATTCGGGACCTGTTCGGGACTTCAACCAACTACGTGGTGGTCGCCCTGGCTCCGCGGCCGGGGCCGCTCCAAGAAGGGGAGGGGGGTACTGCCATGGTTCCACCTGTCACTAGAGGGCAGTAGAGACGGTCCTAGAGACATGAATGGCACTCAGGTGTGGCCTATTTACTCATTATGATTTCCCTGTTAAGAGGTGTGTTTTCTGTTGTCCTTTGTAGTAGCTTACATTGTTTACTGTGTGCGTTCTTTTCCTGAGTGAGTTGTCGAGATTTAGTGTGTAAGGACAGACGCTGCGAGACGAGAAGCAAGTATAGGGAGTGAATATTTAATAAATAACCTGTAACGGGAGTCATCGTCTGAAGAAGAGGAATCGGACCAAAGCGCAGCGTGGTAAGTGTTCATAACTTTAGATTGTCATTTTGTTATAGTGTTCAGTTATAAAGAGAAATAAACGAAACTGAAACAGTCCTGTCAGGTGCAAAACACTAAACAGAAAACAAAAACCATGTGGGAAAAGCTACCCAAGTATGGTTCCCAATCAGAGACAATGATAGACAGCTGTCCCTGATTGAGAACCATACCCGGCCAAAACAAAGAAATACAAAAACATAGAAAAAATAACATAGAATGCCCACCCAAATCACAGTGACCAAACCAAAATAGAGACATAAAAAGCTCTAAGGTCAGGGTGTGACATAACCGACATAAAACAAAACAAGGACAGCGTCTGGACAGGGAAACAAAACATTAATGCTGACATGGGGATAAAACTGAGGAATAGACAGATATAGGCGCCCTTGAGTGCCAGAGAGGGGAAGCGGGAGCAGGCATGACATAGTGTTTGTTGTTTTTTCAAGTGTACTGTGATCCTGCGGCTACCGTTTCTCAGTAAAGTGTTATGTTAATCCTTAACCACTGATTCCTCGTCTGGTCTCTTCTCTGCACCTGGGTCCAATCTTACCATGTCACACTTAGAAAAAAAGGTGCTAAGTAGAAGCATACAGGGTTCTTTGGTTTGTCCCCATAGGTGAACCCTTTTTGGTGCTGTGTAGAACCCTTTGCAGAGTGTTCGATCTAGAACCATCTATGTAGGTTTTTTTTAAAGAACCTCCTGTATATGGTTCTACCAAGAACCATTTTTTCATCTAAAGGTTCTTCATATAACCATCTGTGAAGAGTTCTACCAAGAACACTTTTATCTTTGGAACCCTCTATAAACAATTCCACCAGCTTTTTTAGCCTTTAAAATAAATTGTATTATTCATTACAATACATATCATAAGGCCTTTATTTGAGGGCCTAATTATACAATAACACAGTGGTGTTAGGAATCTCCTGGTTTACAAGCCACATCAGACCTACAAGTCACATTATGCTGGCTTGCAAAGTGATGGGTAATTTCTATTGGAACTCTGCCAGAGTTAGGATATCCAACAAGTGGAATTGTTAATCGCCTGCAACCTGCATTCAGAATAAATGCCAGTGTAGGAAAGATTGAATACTAGACTACATCAATCATCTAAACTGGAACAACCGTCTCAGTAGCGGTTGCAATAAATCCAATTACTAACAGATTGGATTAGTTTAGAAGACGTATCAACCATGCAATGTTCATGCAAAAACACATATATTACAATAAAACAAACACCTTGACTTCCAATGAATACTTCTTGCCTTCCAAAGAATCCTCAAAGAAACCTTTCTTCAAAAAACTATTTGTGGGTTGATAAAGGTTCTAGGTAGAACCCTTTGCCTTACAAATAACCATTGTCTTCCAAAAAAGGTTATTCTGATCAAAACAGTTGTTGGTAGAACCCTATCCCCCCCAAAAATATCCCTTTTGGAACCCTTAGGTCTAAGATTGTGCTGGTGACGCTCTGCTAATCATCAGATGGGAGGGGAGGAATTAGGGGGCACACGTAGGTGGGGCTGATAATGATAATTTAATTAAATGCATAATAAATACGTGACTGGTCTGATCAATTGTGGGAGTCATATTCCCAAGAACAGAAAAAAAGGTGATCTTGCATGGAGCCCCAGACCGAGTGTGATTGACCGTCATCTTGAACTTCTTCCATTTTCTAATAATTGCGCCAACAGTTGTTGCCTTCTCACCAAGCTGCTTGCCTATTGTCCTGTAGCCCATCCCAGCCTTGTGAAGGTCTACAATTTTATCCCTGATGTCACAGCTCTCTGGTCTTGGCCAATGTGGAGAGGTTGGAGTCTGTTTGATTGAGTGTGTGGACAGGTGTCTTTTATACAGGTAACGAGTTTAAACAGGTGCAGTTAATACAGGTAATGAGTGGAGAACAGTAGGGCTTCTTAAAGAAAAACTAACAGGTCTGTGAGAGCTGGAATTCTTACTGGTTGGTAGGTGATCAAATACTTATGTCATGCAATAAAATGCAAATTAATTACTTAAAAATCATAAAATGTGATTTTCTGGATTTTTTTACAGACCTTTACATGCTTTGTAAGTAGGAAAACCTGCAAAATCGGCAGTGTATCAAATACTTGTTCTCCCCACTGTACATGTATTGTGTAACATGAAGTCCTATGAGTGTCATCTGATGAAGATCATCAAAGGTTAGTGATTCATTTTTGCTTTTTGTGACTCCTCTCTTTGTCTGGAAAAATGGCTGTGTTTTTCTGTGAGTTGGTGGTGACCTAACATAATCGTTTGTGGTGCTTTCGCTGTAAAGCCTATTTGAAATCGGACACTGTGGTGGGATTAACAAGTGCAAAGAAGCCACTACTAAAGGACACCAATAACAATAAGAGATTTACTTTGGCCAAGAAAAACGAGGAATGGACATTAGACCGGTGGGAATCTGTCCTTTGGTCTGATGAGTACAAATTTGATATTTTTGATTCCAACCTCCATGTCTTTGTGAGATGCAGAGAAGGTGAACGGATGATCTCCGCATCCATCTGCATCATGGTTCCCACCGTGATGCATGAAGGAAGTGTGAATGTTTGGAGGTGCTTTGCTGGTGACACTGTCAGTGCCTTATTTAGATGTCAAGGCACACTTAACAAACCAACCCATCTGGTTTGTGCTTAGTGGGTCTACCATTTGTTTTTCAAGAGGACAATGACTCATCACACCTCCAGGCTGTGTAAAGGATATTTGACCAAGAAGGAGAGTGATGGAGGGCTGCATCAGATGACCTGGCCTCCACAATCACCTGACCTCAACCCAATTGAGATGATTTGAGACGGGTTGGACCGTAGAGTGAAGGAAAAGCAGCCAACAAGTGCTCCGCATATGTGGGAACTCCTTCAAGACTGTTGGAAAAACATTCCAGTTGAAGCTGGTTGGCTGCTTTGAAGAATCTCAAATATAAAATATATTTTAGTTACTACATGATTACATATGTTTTATTTCATAGTTTTGATGTCTTCATTATTATTCTACAATGTTGAAAATAATACAAATAAAGAAAATACCCTTGAATGAGTAGGTGTTTTAAACAAAAATGTGAGCATCACACAACAGAACACTTCAACTGGAACGACACTCAGTAATGGTTGCACAAAAATAACTGTGTGCCAACCACATGGGGCCAATAGGGTCATTTTTCTGGGATCAGTGTCTTGACCTTTTTACTATTGAGCCTCCTTTCCCCTAACCTGCAACACAGGCCCCCGTATATCCCTACATCTCTTCTCTCTCTATTTCCCTCACTCTGTGTCAGTCTACCTGGTCAGATTTGCATGCTAAACCTTGGGAGGTTGAAACAGGAGTGCGTGCGGGTGGGGATTAATTTGCCTGCAACGCAATGAAGGGGAAGGGAGAGCCAGGCTGGCTTGATTCTCACCACATGTCTACTTAGTTTGTTCGCTGAGGTAGAATAACCCTGTCAGAAGTCTTGAGGCAGCCCCAAGCCCTTGGTGTCAACATGGCTTGTCTCAGTGGGTTCAGCCTGTCTCGCATCCCCTCTATCCTGATGTTGGCGGTACTGTACGTGGCCTATGTGTTGATCGGAGGACTGATCTTCTGGAAGCTGGAAGGAGGTCTGGTGCGGCAGGAAAAAGCCCGTATACTTGAGGAGAAGAGATCACTACTAGACACATACCCCTGTCTGAACCAAGAGGCCCTGGATGCTATAGCTCAGGTGAGTCAGTGTGAGAGCGAGATGGTGCTAACATGTGTCCTTTATCCTGATCTTCTCTGCATTCTGATTGTGCACAAGTTTTTAGACAGTTAAAAAATGCATTGTGATCTGATTGAGATTGAGACCATTTAAAACATAATTATCTTGACCTCTAAAATCATTGACAGGGGGCAAATTTGATGTATGGCATCAATATGTCTTAAAATAATTAAATAAATACATATTCATTTGAAAGAATATCTGTCAAGAAATTTGAATACAAGAAGGGACCAGAAAATCTGGTCACAATGTGGACCAGAGTATACAACTGTTGTCTACGAAGTATGTGACAAATACAATATTATTTGACAGAGTGGATGGATAAGAGAAATATTTTAATACCATGTGCAAATGTGACAAAACTTGATCACACAGTTATTGGATCACCTTGATCAGATCACAAAAAAACATATGTTAGCATAAGGTGTAAACATGACTTGAGTTAATGGCAGATGTGTTTGGGAGAATATTCAACCTCCAATTAAGATTTTTTATGTAGTCTTTTTCCCCATATTGCATTTCTTTTTAAATGATTCATTTTCTTAATATTATTTATATATTTACATTTATTTAAAACAGACTAGGCACATTAGGGGAGACAGACTAGGCACATATGAGAGGCAGTTAATAAATGACTAATGAAAGCAGAGTAGAGTTGTGGCAGTGTCACCCACTCAGCCACAATAAGACAACGTATTTACATTTCTACATACTGCCAAATGTCGACAAAACAAATTACGATAGACAAGATGGGATCTTTTTGTGTCTGTAAAATTAAATATGTGAGAAATGTTGGTGGAGATTGAAATATTGATATAATAGCCATCATATTGAACTTGATGTTTATTAGGCTACAAATTAAATAACTTACGATGAACTTCACAGTGTGCTGAAAGTGAAATGTGATCAGCTTGATGCTCCTGTCCAATAAATATCAAAGGTCTTATTCTGGCGACATGATGATCGATGCTTGGCTGCGTTTGACAAATAAAAATAATCTTGCTCTTTTGTCCATCGTAATCTCATCATATTGGCTATCCTATCCACACTGTATCTGCAAATTGTTGGCTGGAGCATACTTGCTAATGCCAGAGTGGGCACACTCGCTATACAGTATATCACAACTTTTTTTTGTGAGAAAACCAGTTCAAATGTATTTTTATGTGCACTACATCATCATGCACAGCCTTTTATCTGCAACAAGTCAAATTTAATCTGAATCTCTGGTGGGAAAATGCGCATACTGTTTTTATGCAGATTTTAGAATATTCAATATTCACATGAGAATCTGTTGCTGATTGGATGGAAACCTAGCTACTGGCCCATTTACAAGTTAAATTGAGGATAATACTAGTCTGTCAAGAGGTGCTGACTCACTGCTGGATTGTTGACTGATGTTCAAAAGGCAAGGAGGCAATCCTTTCCCATGCAAATTGGGCTACTTTTAAAAATGCACTGCTTTGCCTGAGTGTCAACCTTTGACCTACATGGTCCATGTTAAGATCGCCTGGGTGTTCCCAAGTATTCCATTTTGTGATGGAAGAACTCTCTCAAACTTTATAAAAGGTTACAAAATGTTCTTGAATTATCATTTTTTATTCAACTTTAAAAGCTTTAGCTGTGCATTTATGTAAAGTGGTGGGTAGTTTTAAGGGGATTGATATTGGGCATCTGTGGACAGGTAGGTCTGCAGCAGGTTCAAGCAGTGGCAGATATGTGTGCAGTAGCATTGCGTAGGTAAAATCAGTAGGGAAGCCATATTACAACCTATGTGTTGTGATAATTGCATTGTTTGCTCTATAACCTGTTAGTTCATATGCCACCGTGATATACAGTGCCTTCGGAAAGTATTCAGACCCCTTAACTTTTTCCACATTTTGTTAGGTTACAGACTTAATCTAAATTATATTTTAAATTTCCTCAATCTATCCACAATACCCCATAATGATGAAACAAAAACAGGTTTTAACATTTTGCTAATTTAATAAAAATAAAAAACTTATATTACATTTACATAAGTATTCAGACCCTTTACTCAGTATTTTGTTGAAGCACCTTTGGTCGCGATTATAGCCTACATTCTTTTTGGGTAGGACGCTACAAGCTGGCATACCTGTATTCAGGCCAAAGAGTTCAATCTTGGTTTCATCACACCTGAGAATCTTGTTTTTCATGATCTGAGATTCTTTTACTGGGGAGTGGCTTCTGTCTGGCCACCCTACTATAAAGGCCTGATTGGTGGAGTGCTGCAGAGATGGTTGTCTTTCTGGAAGGTTCTCCCATCTCCACAGAGGAACTCTAGAGCTCTGTCAGAGTGACCATCGGGTTCTTAGTCACCTCCTTGACCAAGGCCCTTCTCCCCCGATTGCTCAGTTTGACCAGGCGGCCAGCTCTAGGAAGAGTCTTGGTGGTTCCAAACTTCTTCCACTTAAAAATGATGGAGGCCACTGTGTTTTTGGGGACCTTCAATGCTGAAGACATTTTTTTGACATTTTTTTTTCCTCCAGATCTGCCCCTCGACACAATCCTGTCTCGGCGCTCTACGGACAATTCTTTCGACCTCATGGCTTGGTTTTTGCTCTAACATTTTTTACATCTATTTTAGAATAAGGCTGTAACGTAACAAAATGTGTAAAAAGTTAAGGTCTGAATACTTTCCGAAGGCAGAATAAAAACGTTTGTTTCATCACAAAACAGGAGGGCATCATCTGTCCAGTAATATCCACAAAGCATATTGTATTTAACAAAGTTTTACATAACTTACAGCATGGTCAAACAAGTTCTTGTTTCCGAAATGTTCAGACTACTAAACAACTGTTGATTTAGAACCATGAAGAGTTACCGCAAGTCTCAAAGAAAACAGGAGCTGCCTCCACTATTCCAGCACTATTTCAACTTTAACATAATCAAATCAGCTACGTTTACTCTAATACCAAAAACAATTTTGTCCAATCAACGTAAGATAAATATAATGTGTGTGTGTGTGTGCGTGCAAGCGTGCGTGCAGGTAGAAAAAAACATGTTGACTCACCCTACTTGTAGAGGAACACTAATGCCATCCTCCTCTCTTTCATGTGACCAAAACGGTCTATGACTGTCATACGGTATACGCTTTTAGTTGTGTTGTCCTGGGCTATCTGGCTAAAATGCTAGCTCGCTAGCCTAACTTCCTTTCATGGGCAACGATGTGCCGGGTAGTTAGCCTACTATATCTAGGTTAGCCTAACATTAGCCTACTATATCTAGGTACATATTGAACATCCATCCTCTCAGGCCAGGGGCACAATGTATGAATTTATGGTTGGATCAGAATCACCGTTATAATCATTGGCCAGTATGGAGAATTAAGTAAAACCACAAGTCCAAATCCCCATCTCCATCCAGGGCTAATTTAGTGAATGGACAATTTTAGCCTCCCAGCTTGCCACCAGAGGACAACACAACGAGATGCAACAATTTACGTTTTTCCTGTCAATGACGTTTTGCTTTTGATGTGAAGACAAATCCAAACTGGCTTCTCTTGACACTTTATTTTTATGCATCAGGACCATTCACAGTTGATCTCACTCAGTTTAGCTCAAAGTTGATTGGCTATTATTTTATTGCTTTTATTATCAAATGAGGCTAAATGCTCCCTGGCTTCCCTTACTGTTGAATCCAATGCTACAGGCAGCAATAATGTCAAACATTCAGCTTCTTGCAAATTGAAGGAAAAATATTTTCTTCTTGGTAACATCTTTGGGCCTCCATGAATATACACCACTGTATGTGTGTACGTTATATGTGGAGTAACTGTCAAACTTGTGATGCTCTCTGCGAAGACGTTTATGTAATAGGCTGTGTCAACATCTTCATTCTGACACAGCTCCGAGACATACCTCACTACAAGGGATTTTCAGGTCTAATGTACATCATCTTCTTGACAACTGTGGTCCATTGACCTAAAAGTCCAGAATGAGCACAAGCGACCGTAAAGAGATGAAACGGTGGTTACAGTCTGTCCACCAAGTAAGCAAACAGTTATATAACCTTGACTTATGACAGAGTTAGCGTTGCTGTCTCGAGTAGGGGCCTTGAAAGTTGACCACTAGATTGCAGGGTTAGATTCTAGCTTTTCTTATCTAAGCAGAATGTGTTTTCTCTGTAAAGGGGAGACTGTTTACTCTGTAAAGGGGAGACTGTTTACACTAGTTGACCTCATGCCTAGAGTTTGGTTAGTAGACAAAATAGCTAGCTGAGCAGCAAGAAGTGGGACGGGAATTAAATCAAACCTCTGAGGGAAACCTGCCCCACAGAAAAAAATACAAGTTAATCTATGGTTGAGTAGGCCTAAATAAATGTTTTTATGTCCCAATATTATTCCTCCTTAAAAGTAAATAAATGTGCCGGGGGCTGGTTAAGTGGAAGTCCTGCTGCCACCAGGGTAGAACTTGAACATATCTGAAATAAATACAGTACCAGTCAAAATTTTGGACATACCTACTAATTCAGGGGTTTTTCTTTATTTTTACTATTTTCTACAATGTGGAATAATAGTGAGGACATCACAACTATGAAATACCACATATGGAATCATCTAGTAACCAAAAATGGGTTAAACAAATTAAATTATATTTTATACTTGAGATTCTTGAAAGTAGCCACCATTTGCCTTGATGACAGCTTTGTACACTTTTGGCATTCTCTCAACCAGCTTCATGAGGTAGTCACCTGGAATGCATTTCAATTAACAGGTGTGCTTTGTTAAAAGTGATTTGGTACAAGACCAAGTTCATATTATGGCAAGAACAGCTCAAATAAGCAAAGAGAAACAACAGTCCATCATTACTTTAAGACACAAAGGTCTTTGAAAGTTTCTTCAAGTGCAATTGCAAAAACCAAGAAGCGCTATGATGATACTGGTTCACATGAGGACCGCCACAGGAAAGGATGGCCCAGAGTTACCTCTGCTACAGAGGATAAGTTCATTAGAGTTACCAGCCTCAGAAATTGCAGCCCAAATAAATGCTTCACACAGTTCAAGTAACAGTATTCATCGCCAGACCCATTGGCTCCAGGTCATCTATAAGTCTTTGCTAGGTAAAGATCCGCCTTATCTCAGCTCACTGTTCACGATAACAACACCCACCCGTAGCACACGCTCCAGCAGGTATATCTCACTGGTCATCCCTAAAGCCAACACCTCCTTTGGCTGTCTTTCCTTCCAGTTCTCTGCCTCTGGAACGAATTGCAAAAATCGCTGAAGTTGGAGACTTATATCTCCCTTGCTAACTTTAAACATCAGCTATCTGAGCAGCTAACCGATCGCTGCAGCTGTACACAGCCCATCCAATCTATCTACCTCATCCCCTATTGTATCTATTTACTTTTTGCTCTTTTGGACAGCTGTATTTCTACTTGCACATCATCATCTGCACATCTATCACTCCAGTGTTAATTTGCTAAATTGTATTTACTTTGCTAATATGGCCTTTTTATTGCCTTACCTCCTCATGCCATTTGCACACACTGTATATAGATTTTTCTATTGTGTTATTGACTGTACGTTTGTTTATTCCATGTGTAACTCTGTGTTGTTGTTTGTGTCGCAGTGCTTTGCTTTATCTTGGCCAGGTCGCAGTTGTAAATGAGAACTTGTTCTCAACTAGCTAAATAAAGGTGAAATAAAAAAATTAAAAAACAGACATTTCAACATCAACTGTTCAGAGGAGACTGCTTGAATCAGGCCTTCATGGTCAAATTGCTGCAAAGAAACCACTACTAAAGGACAGAAATAATAAGTAGAGACTTGCTTGGGCCAATAAACATGAGCAATGGACATTAGACTGGTGGAAATCTGTCCTTTGGTCTGATGAGTCCAAATTTGAGATTTTTGATTCCAACCGCTGTGTCTTTGTGAGACGCAGAGTAGGTGAACGGATAATCTCCGTATGTGTGGTTCCCATTCTGAAGCATGGAGGAGGAGGTGTGATGGTGTGGGGGTGCTTCCTGGTGACACAGTCAGGGATTTATTTAGAATTCAAGGCACACTTAACCAGCATGGCTACCAACGCATTCTGCAGCGATACGCCATCCCACCTGGTTTGTGCTTAGTGGGACTATCATTTGTTTTTCAACAGGACAATGACCCAACACACATCAAGGCTGTGTAAGGGCTATTTGACCAAGAAGGAGAGTTATGGAGTGCTGCATCAGATGATCTGGCCTCCACAATCACCTGACCTCAACCCAATTGAGATGATTTGGGATGAGTTGGACTGCAGAGTGAAGGAAAAGCAGCCAACAAGTGCTCAGCATATGTGAGAACTCTTTCAAGACTGTTGGAAAAGCCTTCCAGGTGAAGCTGGTTGAGATAATGCCAATATTTTGCAAAGCTGTCATCAAGGCAATGTCAGGCTACTTTGAAGAATCTAAAACATAAAATATATTTTGATTTGTTTTACACTTTTTTGGTTACTGCGTGATTCCATGTGTTATTTCATAGTTTTAATGTCTTCACTATTATTCTACAATGTAAAAACTAGTACAAATAATGAAAAACCCTTGAATGAGTAGGTGTCCAAACTTTTGACTGGCACTGTTTATATAGGCCGGGATTCAATCCCATCCTCGTTCGAATCACATTATAGCATACTTGACATTTAAAAGGTGATTTCCGATTGAGCTCTACAGATTTTACCGAGAATGCAATCTCCGCAAACGTCAGGGATGATGCCTTTATTAAAAGTCACGTTGCCAGCTGTCCAGTGAGCTGCACTAGGAATTAAATCTCGCCCATAATGGTTATGAAATTCTCTCGTATGTCCATATGTATTGTTCTAGGTATTTCGAGATTCTTCCAAGGTTGGGCTTAGTCTGAAAGGGAACCAGACCATGGACAGCTTCTGGAAGTTCACTAGCTCTGCTGTGTTTGCTGCCACTGTGGTCACCACTATAGGTGAGTTTTAAAGGGACAGTTCACCCAAATTAAAAATGTATCTGACGTTTTAAATGGATAGTTCATCAAATTACTAATGTACCTCATCTTAAATGATAAATTATTGATTTAATTTATTAGATAATTAAAAGTAGTAGGCTGCTCTACCCGGAGACAACATCACATACATTTTAAAGGGAAAGTTCACCCAAAGCTCAAACAAATTACAAATCTACCTAATTTTAAAGGAGTAGTTCACCCCAGTTAGAAATGTACCTAATATTAGAAAAACAGTTCACCCCAAATTTACAAATGTACCTCATCATGTAGCGTCTACAAGTTCTTAATGCCCTGTCTTTATTTATGCCTCACATTTATCATAGCCAGGATATTCCTGTGCTATGTGCTTCTGCCTGTATTATAATTTAATATTACAATTGTTGTTCTTATTGTGTGTTCATCATAGAAACACATAGACCAAATAATTCCCAATTGTTGAGACCATTTGTTCTCCCTGTTCTAGGCTATGGCAACATGAGCCCCAGTACAACGGCAGGTCAGATCTTCTGTGTGTTCTTTGCTCTGTTTGGGATCCCTCTGAACATGGTGGTGCTGAACAGAGTAGGCAAGTACATGCTGGCCATAGAGAGGAACGCCTCTGATTTCATCCAGGGAAAGACCAATCACAGGGTAAGTGCTCTACCTATAGACTCTGAGATGGTAACTCTTTATTTTACAGCCTGGTATTTACCAGGTAGTTACCAGCTGTGTTGTATTCTTTGGAGGTAAGTACCAGGAATTATCAATTGTTTCCACATAGTTACTTCGGGCTAGATTCTATCAGATGTACACTAGCCGACACCCGCAAAGCTATTGTTGATTCAGCGGTGTCGGAAGTGGAACTGCGTAAGAACTATGAAATCCAATAGCGGCTCCTTGTGTTAGCGTATTGCGAACATGCCATTGGATGCAACAAAACACCTGATTTTATTATCCAACAAATTCCATCCAGTTGCGTCAGAAGTTCATGCAGCCACATTACAAGTTCAAACACTCAAATGTGTGATGTTCTATCGTCGCAACACCTCAATTCGACTGATAGGAAGTTTATGCTAATGCATGTTTACTGCCTATCGCTGTTTGAGCTTCTAACACGGTACGGATAATAAGGAAGGGAGTGGTTTGTGACACACAAGAGCCGCCGCTCACCTATTTGTCAGTGCATACCGCAGTTACACTTCCAACAATGCCAGAATATTCACTATGAAGATGTCTACCAATGCTGTTTAACGCTCGATATGATTGAATTGAGGCCTTAGTTAATACCATGTAAATATCAGGTAAGGTCAGCTTTAACCAGACTGTATTATAAAGCATTACCCATCAGAGTTCTGGATTTAAATTGCAAAGTAAACTCAGTTTAAGTAACGTTCACAGAAATGATGAAAATTTGCATTTGATAGCCACAGACCAAAAAGGAGTGTGTTCCCTCTACCATTTTGGGGTTACGTATTGGGTATAAGAGAACACAGAAAATGGTTAACTACGAAAATATGCACACTAAAAGGGTCATCCAATGGGAAAGTAAATATGCTTTGAAAGTTGATAAACTGGCCCTTGAATGTTTGGGTACCTACTGGAGAGCTCTTCTTTGTCTAGACCCATTCAGAATAGTTCACAACCTCTTAAGCTTTAGCCCCACCCATCTCTTTAAGGGTTGATCTGAGCGTTCTGACTAAACAACAGAAGTCAAGCACCCAAGCTAACTGGGTAACGTTGGCTAGCTTGCTAGCTACTTCAAGACACAAATGAGAGAACAGCTCATTCTGACCATTTTACTCACCTTAGCAGAGCTGGTTAGGCTGTTTACATGTTATTCCGAGCGTTGGTGACTGCAACTGTGATGCTGGCAACAATTTACGCTTTTTCATAATCCCAACTCATGACGTTACTACCCTGCATGAGTCTTCAGGTAGCTATCTAACCAGGTTCAATGTTAGCCTCTCTGGGGCAGGCGTGCCGCTAGCGACCCACCTTGACAACATCCGGTGAAATTGCAGAGCGCCAAGTTCAAAATACAGAAAGTCATAATAAACATTCATAAAAATTGTTATACAAAGTGTTATACATCGGCTTATAGACAAACTTCTTGTTAATCCAGTCGCTTTGTCAGATTTCAAAAAGGCTTTACGGCGAAAGCATACCATGCAGTTATCTGAGGACAGCGCCCCTCAGAAAAAAGCATACAAACATTTTCCAACCAAGTAGAGGAGTCACAAAAGTCAGAAATAGTGATACAATTAATCACTTACCTTTGAAGATCTTCATTTGGTTGCAGTCACAAGAGTCCCAGCTACACAATAAATGTTTGTTTTGTTCGACAAAGTCCCTCTTTATATCCCAAAAACTCAGTTTTGTTGGTGCGTTTTGTTCAGTAATCCACTGGCTCAAAGGCGGTCAAAGCATGCAGACGAATACATCCTAATAGTACCGGTAAAAACAACAAAGGGCACAAATCAGCACTGCATGCTTCTCCAGTCCCCTGACAGAAAGGTCTCATTCTTCTTCATTTTTCAGAAATCAAGCCCGAAACAATGTCTAAAGACTCCACAGGCTTCCACATCTAGTGGAAGCCATAGGAACTGCAATCTGGGTCCTAAGCCATTAGATACTCAATCGGCATTCAAAAACATTCCCACTTCCTGGATGGATTTTCTTCAGGTTTTCGCCTGTTTTCGTTTTGTTATACTCACATACATTATTTTAACAGTTTTGGAAACTTTTGAGTATTCTATCCAAATCTACCAATTATATGCATATCCTAGCTTCTGGGCCTGAGTAACAGGCAGTTTACTTTGGGCACGATTGTCATCCAGACGTCAAAATACTGCCCCCTAGCCCAAAGAATTTAGCTATCTAACATTAGGCTATAACTAGCAAAGCAAATGGCTCTGAGATACAAATAATATTTCCACACAGATCATACACGTCATGTTAGCTAGCTGACCTAACAACAGCAGTCAAGCACCAAAGCTAACTGGCTAACGTTGGCTAGCTTGCTAGCGACTTCCAGACACAAATGAGAGAAGAGCTCACTGATAATTTTCCTCACCCTAGCATAGCTGGTTAGGCTGTTTTTATGTTATCCAGAGCATTGGTGACTGCAACTGTGCTGCTGTCCACAATTTCTGCTTTTTTGTCAACGTTTACTGACACCGGCCAAATTCAAATGGGTGTTGAGCTTTCGTAAATTTGTCAGTTATTCTGCGCTCTTTTTACCAGCTACATCTATCAACAGCTGTCGCAGTGACATCATGAACATATTATTGAAATTAATACTTGCATAGTAGAGTATTTTGACATGTAGCTAGCTAGCTAAACAATGAACCATAATACCAACTCATGACGTTACTACCCTGTATGAATCTGCAGGTAGCTAACCCACCAGGTTCAATGTTAGCTAGCTAACATTAGGCTATAAATAGTGAAGCAAATGGCTCTGAGATACGAATAATATTACTACACAGATCATACACATACGTAATGTTAGCTAGCGAGCTAGCTAGCTAACAGTACACTTTAACTTGAAATGACAACGACTTTCTAACAAAATTAGAAGTGTTTAACATCTGAAAATGTAGTTAGCTAGACACTCTTACCCGTATACATGGATGTACGCTTCCCCCTCTCTGTCACGGATGGTTGTCACGGATGGTTGCCCTTAGTTTAAAGATGTAATCCAGAGACAGGTGTTTTCTCCATCTTCTTAGCTATCATACTCTAATTCCACTGATTTCAGAAGTCAGCTGTCCAGAAAGTGAAGAGCAACACTTATGCAGTTCTACTATATATATAGATTTTTTAAACCTTGTTAAGACAAGTTTCCCTACACATACTGACCAGCTCAAATAGACAGAAGCATGCAACGTGGCAGACCAATTCAAACTGGCTGCAAAAAGGCTGCTGGTTTATTCTGTGGCTAAACCAACTAGGCTCGTAATTTAACAATTGTATTTGTATTTACAGATAGAATACAAGTTTGTTATTAAGGCACATGAACATTTCTAATGTTCCAGAAACCTTTTCTGGCATAAAACATATTTAGATTTTTTATTTATTTTTACGTTTACGTTTAAATGGCTCTCCTGTGAGTAGTGACGCACAACATACACCTAGTTCCCTGAAAGGAGTCACATATGTCAATCATAAATAGTCCCAATTGTTATAAAATAGAATGTTTGCTGTCTCGCCCGCCTGTGGGGAAAACAATTGGTGCGCTGCCCAAGTAGTTCTTGTTTAAACTGCAGATCAATGTGCTCATCTGTGGGGACACAACTGCGTGCACAGGAATACTACCTGATCTAACGAGCACACGAGGGGACAGCTCTATTACAGGCCATAGTGTTTCTAACTGTCTTAATCTCTGACTAGAAACAACAGTGACAGCACTGTCAACAAAAACGGAAGAGATCTTTTGCAGCTCTGTAGAAGCCTGGGTCTGTACTTTGTCAATGGTAGGTTACAGGGGGACTCTTTGGGGAGATGCACCTACTGCTCACCTCTTGGCCACAGTACAGTAGACTATATGATCACAGATATTGACCCATTCTCTCTCAGCTCATTCACTGTAAAGCCACGAACACCTGTGTGATCAAAGCCAAATTGCGTTGTTTCTCAAAAGAACAGACATGGAAACAACCACACATTCACAGCCCAGTAAGCTGTACAACATCAGAAATTCATACAGATGGGCCCAAAACAGCACAGAAGAATACCAGAAAGCAACCTGTAAGCAAAATATCCAAACACTCTTAGATCATTTTCTGGATACCACATTCACTCACAGTAAAGAAGGCATCAATCTAGCAGTACAAAACATCAACTATATATATATATATATATATATATATATACATATATATTCAGGCAAATGGCAAAAGAAGCACAATTGAAATTGATAAAAAACTTTTTTTTAAAGATCACAGGTGACAACTGGTTTGATGCAGATTGTAAAATTATAAGGAAAAAACTTAGAACACTATCTAACCAAAAGCACAGAGACCCAAATAATGGTGAATTACGCCTTCATTACTGTGAGACTTTAAAACTCTATAAACATACACTCAGAACCAAAAAAGCACAGTACAACAGCAAGCAGCTGACACTAATTGAGGAGTCCATAAACAAATAATTTGGGCAAAATTGGAATTAGCGAAACAAAATGGTGACATATGGACAACCCATTTGAAAACACTCTATACAACACCTTTCAAATTGACACAAACGCAGAATGCCAAATTCATGAGTTTGAAGTTGAATGGAAGTTGAAGTTGAAGTTGAATGGATTAGAAAAAGCTATAAAGGACCATCAAAGTCCATTGGACTGTCACACCCTGACCATAGTTTGGTTTGTATGTTTCTATGTTTTGGTTGGTCAGGGTGTGATCTGAGTGGGCATTCTATGTTGGATGTCTTGTTTGTCTATTTCTATGTCTGGCCTGATATGGTTCTCAATCAGAGGCAGGTGTTAGTCATTGTCTCTGATTGGGAACCATATTTAGGTAGCCTGGGTTTCACTGTGTGTTTGTGGGTGATTGTTCCTGTCTCTGTGTTTTGCACCAGATAGGGCTGTTTTTGGTTTTCCACGTTTATTGTTTTTTGTTAGTTTATTCATGTCTAGTGTCTTTATTAAAAAACATGAATAACCACCACGCTGCGTTTTGGTCCGCCTCTCCTTCACCTAAAGAAAACCGTTACAGAATCACCCACCACAACAGGACCAAGCGGCGTGGTAACGGGCAACAGCAGCGAAAAGAGGAATGGACATGGGAGGACGGTTTGGACGGCAAGAATATGGACTATACTACTTGGGAGGAAATAGACAGGTGGGCGGTCGACCCAGGGAGAGTGCCGGAGCCCACCTGGGATTCGATGGAGCAGTGCGCGGAAGGTTATGGAAGAATGGAGTTGGAGAAGCAAACACGGCGGCGTGGACGGAAGCCCGAGAGTCAGCCCCAAAAATGTATTGGGGGGGGGCACAGGGGGAGTGTGGCAGAGTCAGGAGTCAGACCTGAGCCAACTCCCCCCGTTTATCGTGAGGAGCCAAGGAGGAGCTCAGAACAAGAGCTGGTGTTGGAGGTGAGCGAAGCAGAGACTGTGAAGGAGTTAATGGGGAAATTGGAGGAGAGAGATATGAGGGAGTTGCTGGTTTGGTGCATGAGGCACGACATTCGCCCGGCGGAGCGTGTCAGGGATTTAATGGCACCTGGGTCAGCTCTCCATACTCATCCTGAGGTGCGTGCTAAGGGTCTGGTGAAGACTGTGCCAGCCTCACGCACCAGGCCTCCTGTGCATCTCCCTAGCCTTGCACGTCCTGTGCCATCTCAGCACTACAGTGCTCCTAGCAGTGCTAACCGTGGCGGGCGTGGTGCTGGTCAGGCACCGTGTTATGCGGTGGTTCGCAGGGTGTCCCCAGTACGCGTGCTTAGCTCAGTGCGCTACATCCCAGCTTCCAGCATCTGTCAGGCTAGGGTGAAGATCCAGCCAGGGCGGTTGGTGCCAGCCCTGCTCTCAAGATCTCCAGTACGCCTTCACGGTCCGGTCCATCCAGTGCCACCTCCACACACCAGCCCTCCAGTGGCAGCTCCCCGCACCAGGCTTCCTGTGCGTGTCCTCGGCCCAGTACCACCAGTGCCAGCACCACGCATCAGGCCTACAGTGCGTCCCGCCTGTCCAGCGCTGCCGGGGCCTTCCTCCTCTCCAGCGCTGTCGGAGTCTCCCGCCTCTCCAGCGCTGCCAGAGCCTTCCTCTCCAGCGTTGCCGGAGCTTCCCGTCTTCCCAGTGCTGCCGGAGTCTCCCGCCTGTCCGGCGCTGCTGCCGGAGTCTCCCGTCTGTCTGGCGCTGCTGTCGGAGTCTCCCGCCTGTCCGGCGCTGCTGCCGGAGTCTGAGGCGCCAGAGCCCCTCAGCCCAGAGGCGCCAGAGCCCCTCAGCCCAGAGGCGCCAGAGCCTCCGCCCCTCTGTCCAGTGGGGTCATTAAGTAGGGTCGCCGTGGTTAGGAGGCCACGGAAGCGGACAAGGTGGGGGACTAAGAATACGGTGAAGTGGGGGCCACGTCCAGCACCTGAGCCGCCACCACGGACAGATGCCCACCCAGACCCTCCCCAATAGGTTCAGGTTTTGCAGCCGGAGTCCGCACCTTGGGGGGGGTTACTGTCACACCCTGACCATAGTTTGCTTTGTATGTTTCTATGTTTTGGTTGGTCAGGTGTTACGCACGCCTCTATGAAGAGGGAACGCAACACCCTGCTACAACTAAACTCTCCGTGAAGTGAAAAAGGTATGGACTGTAGGTGCAAGTAAGAATGACAACAGGCAGAATGTGGTACCGTTTACAAGGACTTTATTCCTTTACACGGTAATATGGGGAAAAGGGGCTGGACGGAACCAAAGCAAAGAAAGTAAATCTCAAAGCCCCCCCCCTCTCCTATCTTACCTGCCTACCCACTACTTACCTAATTTAGCACCACCTGGTGCCCTAACCAAAATACAGGGGGTGGTCCGCCCAGGTCTTACCTATTGTGCATAGACAATGAATATACTACGGGTATATGTATGCCCGCGGGCCTCTTGCCTAAGCACTCCCTAGGTGCCTTCCCCTTCCCCCCTGGGAACAAATGAAACAGGAGAACAAATAATTTCTCAAACAAACTAAGAAACAAAGGACATCAAATAAGCTCTACCTGAGCAACAAACTCACAGAACATACCACTTCCCAGCAATGAACTCCCAGCAAAATCAACCTCTAGCAAAATCTCTCTGCAATGACCTCCCAGCAAATCTCTGCAATGACCTCCCAGCAAATCTCAATCAATCTCAGCAATCCCTACCTCCAGCAAAATCTCTACCTCCAAAAATCTCTCTCTCCTGAACAGAACACTGGCTTTTTCTATAGCTTCAGAAGGAATGGGTAATTGGAGACAGCTGTGTCTTGACGAGGGGGCGGGGTCAGCTCTTCAATTAGCCCTGGAGTCGACCAATCAGCTGCTTGAGGGATTTCAGGAAGCCATTTCCTGAAATAAACACATGCAAATACACAAACTACAACACATAATCTGGGGAACATAACACAGGGTGTGATCTGAGTGGGCAGTCTATGTTGGATGCTTGTTTGTCTATTTCTGTCTGGCCTGATATGGTTCTCAATCAGAGGCAGGTGTTAGTCATTGTCTCTGATTGGGAACCATATTTAGTGAGCCTGGGTTTCACTGTGTGTTTGTGGGTGATTGTTCCTGTCTCTGTGTTAGTTTTCACCAGATAGGCTCAGTCACTTTGGTTTTTCTTTTTTCCTTGTTTTGGAAGAGAAGAGAACGTGCGCCATTCTCCTTGCGGAGATGATGCTAAATCCATCAACACGGTCGGTCCCTGGGATTGGGCTGGCCAACACGATTCGGTTTGCTTGGAAGGAAAAGGAGTTGGAGCATTTAGGACGGGAAACTTTTGGAAGGATAATATTGATGGGGATTCTAAAGCTGACGGTGAAGGACGTGTTTTGTTTCCAAGGCAACTCGTTGGAGGGAGCATACGACGTGGCACTATATACAGAGGAGAAACACGATGATATCCTGAGAAGGGCAAGAGCAGTGGGAGGTGAGAGGCCGATGAGCCACTATGAAATAACAAGCCTGGCGAAGAACAACTTTAGGGTTGTAACTGTCAACATTTACAACCCATACATTAAGGACGAAGAGATGAGGGCCTTTCTGGGGAGATACATGGATAACGTCTCCTCAGCAAGGCACCTCAAAGACTCCCTTGGGTTTTGGAATGGGAGGAGAGGCTTCCAGGCCCTCCTCAGAGAGGACCCAAAGGGACATGGTGGCTACCTCCATCCTCCTGCTATGTTCTCCCTAGGGGCTGACAGGGGGACGTTGTTTTATGCACGTCAGCCCCCATTTTGCAGGCGCTGTATGGCCTACGGCCACATATTCGCCTCGTGCAGCACAAGAAAATGCAGATTTTGTGGATCTAAGGAACACGAGGCGAGGGATTGTGACAAGCCTAAGGCGTGCCACGGGTGTGGCTCGTCAGCACACCTGTGGCGGGGGTGCCCGGCTCGTCAGAGGTCATATGCGTCTGCGGCTGGGGGGGGAGCAGGAGCGGGGGATGGGGGAAGAAGAGAAGGGGAAGGAAGCACGCCTCATGACCAGAGTACAGGACCAGTGGGGAAGGCCGCAAGGAAGGAGGAGGAGCAAGAAGCGGCGGATGGAAGAGAGAAGGAAACATAAGGCACGGGAGTAGGAGAACCAGGAAAAGCGGCGGAAGAAGGCAACCGAGTGGAGGAGCATGAGAGAGAAGAAAGCGAGGGAGGAGTGGTGGAGAAGGAGACGGTGGAAGAGCAAGTGGAGTGGGGGGAAAGTGCCCTGGTGGAAGAGATGAGGGGTATGGTGGAGGAGCTGGCAGGGGGGGAGGGTGGTATCTCTCCACTGCCGCCATCACCAAAGAAGAGAATGAAAAGGAGGGTGCGATTGGCCGACAGTGAGAGGGAGGGGATGGTCAAGAGAGTGATGGGGGTGGGAGAAACCTCTGGGTTGCTGCTGGTCTCCCCAGGCCCTCAACTTTTGTTTGGGTGGGGGGGGACCTAACAAGACTCAGGACTGGGTACAGGAGGAGGTGGGGAGTTTTTTGTTTGGGGACTCAGCCTCCCCGATTTTTTTCCAAACCAGCTGCAGCACTGGGGAGGGGGAGGAGTGTGGGGGTAGACCCAGGGTGCAGGGCACCCCGGAGCCAAACACTATTCCTGCATCCTGGGTTGGTGAGATGGAGGAAGAGGGGGGTGTCGGGAGTACGGATGGTGTTTTCACCGGTAGATATGGAGCAGGGGAGCATCGGGTGAGTCTCCTGTCTTTTTTTTTCTGTCTGGGTTTAGAATTTGAGTGTATTACATGTTTTTATTTCATTCTTTCATGGGGTCTAATTTTACTTTTGTTAGTTTAAATGTAAGGGGTTTAAGGGATTTTGTTAAGAGGAGGGCGGTTTTTAGTTATTTGGAGGGTGTGGGGTTTGCTTTTTGTTTTTTACAGGAGGTTCACCTGAGGGATGGAGGGGATGTTAGTAGGTTTAAGAGGGAGTGGGACAAGGGGGAGTCAGTTGGGGTATTGGGGGTGCACTCATCGGGGTAGGGATTTTGTGTGGGCACAGGGAGGTAAAAGTGGAGGATTCTTTTGTGGTAATGCAGGGGAGGGTTATAGGGGTGGATGTCACGATAAGGGATTGTAAATTTAGATTAGTGGTGGTGTATGGGCCACAGGTGGTGGCAGACAGGAGGGAGATGGTGGACTGTCTGACGCCCCTGTGTGTCACAAATAGGAAATTAGTGATAGGGGGATTTTAATACAGATTTAGGAATAGGGGGGGATAGCAGTGCAGGCGCCATTACCGGGCTAATGGCTTGTCATGGTCTGGTTGATGGTGGTCTGCACACTACTCCGAAAATGGCCAGTCCTACATGGCGCAACTCCAGGGGGGTTGAGCGGAGGCTCGACTATATTTTTGTACCCAGGTCTTTGGGTAAGTTGTCTGGGCGGCTGTTGCCTGTTTTCTTTTCGGATCACGACGGGGTGCTCCTGCAGGTGGGGTCGCCAGTCTGCCTCTTTGGTAGGGGGTACTGGAAGTTAGATCGGGATGTGCTGGAGGAGCAGGCTTTTGTTGACGGGTTTTATGGTTTCTTTTGGAGGCTTGAAGGCCTCCGGTCCATGTGCGAGGGGGTGTTAGAGTGGTGGGAATTAGTTAAGGTGATGATTAGGGCTTTTATAATAGGGTATTGCAAGAGGAAAAAAAGGGAGGAGAGGAGGGAGGTGGATCGTATCCAAAGGTTAATTGAACTCGAGTACGAGGCAGGCAACCTCGGCAGGTCGTTTGACTGGGAGAGATCCGCAACCCTAAAGGCACAGCTCAGGGAGTTGCAGGAGCGGAAGGCTCGAGCGTTCCTGGAGCGTGCGCATAGTGGCTTTCTAGAACACAATGAGACTTGTTCTGCTATGTTCTTTAAGTTGGTTAGGGCCAGACAGAGTAGGAAGGTAATGCATGGCGTTAGGGAAGAAAATAGTAAAAGAAAATAGGTAGTATAGTTAGAGAACCAGAGGATATGGTCAGGGTGACAACTGATCATTTCCAAGGTTTATTTAAGGAAAGGGAAATAGATGTAGAGCAGGGAAATGTGTTTTTAGAACACTTGTCCAGGCGGTTGCCGGAGGACATTAGAGAAGTGATGGAGGCCCAGATTTCACTAGAAGAGGTTGAGAGCGCTCTTAGGAGGATGGGAAAAGGGAAGGTGCCTGGAATGGATGGGCTGCCGGCTGAGTTTTATCTCTAGTTTTGGGGTATACTTGGACCAGTGGTCCTCAAAGTCAAATCAAATCAAATTTTATTTGTCACATACACATGGTTAGCAGATGTTAACCTCTTGATGCTACCCATCCCGGATCCGGGATCGTGACTACGGCTCAAGCTCATTAGCATAACTACCCAGCAAGTCAGATTTCTAAAATGTTTTACGGCGAAAACATAGCACACATTTATATTAGACCACCACCGAAACAAAATGCAAGCGGCGGCCATTTTGTCCCAGAAAATATAAAATTTAAAAGTAGGATTAAAAAATAAATAATTCACTAACCTTTTGAAAATCTTCATCAGATGACAGTAATATTACATGTTACACAGTACATTTTTTTTTTTCAATAATATGCCATTAATATCCATAAATCTCTGTTTACAATGACGACATTTCAAAAATGCTACTCAAAATGTCCGGAGAAATTATGATAGCTCGGACAGATAACGTCAGATAACAAGCAATAAACATGACTAAATATACATGTTCTACATATAGTTACAAAGATACACTTCTTCTTAATACAACCGCTGTGTTACATTTATTTTTAACGTTACAGAATTCGTTCACTAGTCTATGCTATGAGTCGGCGCTCAGATATTAGCAGTGTCTCCTCTACGTTTGGAGGAGTCCACAGAAACCCAAAATAACCACATAAATATTCCCTTACCTTTGATGTTCTTCGATCAGAAGACGTAGAAGGAGTCATACTTACCCAATACATCGTTTGGTTTCAAGTTGTGCGTCTTTGTATTAGCATATGCTAACAGCTTCAGCTGAAATGCACCCAAAATAACTTCTGCTCCTTCTGGTCCCGCACTCTTGCGCAATCAAACTTCAAAATTACATATTATATGTCGACTAAACTGGTCAAACTAAGTGCAGAATCGAGCAAAATGATGTTTTTATCATGTAAAACAATGATAATCGCAAACAAACGAACCGGCTTCAACTGGTGTCTATTGGAAAAGAACGTTCTCCAAATCGGCCGCGCGCAATAGAGTGCATGTATGTGAGAGTGAACCGGGCATTTTCGCCCGCCAAAGGATGAGGAGCGCGAAATTCAAACAATGAACGTGCCAATTGAAAGCAGACATCGCGCTGAACAAATACATACTGTTCCCAGATCGGTAGCTGCCTGGGAAGGGTGGGGGCGATGACGTCAAAGTTGACCCAACTTTTCTCTTGACAAGAGAGAGTTTGGGAGAAAGGCTGCCCTGAGAGTTCTGCTTTACATACAGACATAATTTAAACGGTTTTAGAAACTTTAGAGTGTTTTCTATTCAATAATTATTATTATATGCATATATTATCAATTTTGTAAAAAAATATTTTCAGTTTACTATGGGCACGCACTTCCTCCAAAGGGGGCAGTATTCAGCCATAAGCTCAAGAGGTTAATGCGAGTGTAGCGAAATGCTTGTGCTTCTAGTTCCGACAATGCAGTAATAACGAGCAAGTAATCTAACTAACAATTCCAAAAAAAACTACTGTCATACACAGTGTAAGGGGATAAAGAATATGTACATAAGGATATATGAATGAGTGATGGTACAGAGCAGCATAGGCAAGATACAGTAGATGATATCGAGTACAGTATATACATATGAGATAAGTATGTAAACCAAGTGGCATATAGTTAAAGTGGCTAGTGATACATGTATTACATAAGGATGCAGTCGATGATATAGAGTACAGTATCAACGTATGCATATGAGATGAACAATGTAGGGTAAGTAACATTATATAAGGTAGCATTGTTTAAAGTGGCTAGCGATACATTTACATCATTTCCCATCAATTCCCATGATTAAAGTGGCTGGAGTAGAGTCAGTGTCATTGACAGTGTGTTGGCAGTAGCCACTCAATGTTAGTGGTGGCTGTTTAACAGTCTGATGGCCTTGAGATAGAAGCTGTTTTTCAGTCTCTCGGTCCCAGCTTTGATGCACCTGTACTGACCTCGCCTTCTGGATGGCAGCGGGGTGAACAGGCAGTGGCTCGGGTGGTTGATGTCCTTGATGATCTTTATGGCCTTCCTGTAGCATCGGGTGGTGTAGGTGTCCTGGAGGGCAGGTAGTTTGCCCCCGGTGATGCGTTGTGCAGACCTCACTACCCTCTGGAGAGCCTTACGGTTGAGGGCGGTGCAGTTGCCATACCAGGCGGTGATACATCCCGCCAGGATTATCTCGATTTGCATCTGTAGAAGTTTGTGAGTGCTTTTGAAGTCTTGAAGGCCATCCTTGAGACGGGGGTCCGGGGGATCAATGGCTGTTGGTGTGCTGTCACTTTTATATAAGAAGGCGGAAGTAACAGACCTTGGCAAATAAAATTTGATTTGATTTGATTTGATTTGGCAACTGGCGGCCGTTGACCATTCTGTGTGTAGATTACAAGCTACTTGCAAAGGTTTTAGCAGACCGGTTGGAAAGACAGCCCTTCCCTACGTCGTCCATGAGGATCAGACGTGCGGGGTAGAGGGCCGCTCTATTAGATGGAACCTACAGTTAATCAGGGACTCCATCGCTTGGGTTGAAGATAGAGGACTGCCATTAATGGTAGCAGCGCTAGATCAGGCGAAAGCCTTTGATCGCGTGAATAGATCCTTTTATTCAGAGTGTTAGGTCGATTAGGATTTGGGGAGAAGTTCATAGGATGGATTCATACATTATATGTCGGAGCGGGTTGCCGAGTAGTGTAAATAGTCACTTGGGTGACGTTTTGACCTCTCGTCTGGGGTCAGGCAGGGGTGCCCACTCTCGGCTCTCCTCTTCGTTCTGTACATGGAGCTCTGGGGCTGCCATTAGGGCAGACACAGGGGTGGAAGGCTTGTTGATCCCTGGAAGTGGTGGGCTGCGTGATAAGATGACGCAGTACGCCGACGACACTTCCTTGCTGCTGTGCAAGGACTCGTG
Source organism: Oncorhynchus tshawytscha (assembly GCF_018296145.1). Taxonomy (NCBI): domain Eukaryota; kingdom Metazoa; phylum Chordata; class Actinopteri; order Salmoniformes; family Salmonidae; genus Oncorhynchus; species Oncorhynchus tshawytscha. The sequence continues at coordinate 49,418,413 of NC_056440.1, read as the reverse complement.
CCTGACAAGGTCCCTTGCCATCTTTGGGGATTTCACCCGAGCGTCGGGAGCGGTTCTGAACCATGCAAAGTCTTCCGTCAAGTTTTTCGGCAGATGGTGCGGTAGAACGGATGTGCCTGGGGAGTTATCTCTCTGTGAGGGGGCCCTGAGGATTCTCGGGGTCCATTTTGAGACCTCCGGCTCAGCGACGCTAAACTGGAACATGCGTATCGCAGTGGTACAGAGGAAGCTAGCAATGTGGAAGGCTTGGTATTTGTCTTTTATGGGCAAAGTCCTGGTCCTAAAGGTGGATGTGTTGCCGTCTCTTTTGTATTTGGCGTACATCTACACATTGCCGGCCTGTCTGAGGAGGCCTCTAGTGAGTGTTGTGTTTCAGTTCATGTGGAGTGGCAGGTGCGAGTGGGTCGCCAGGGCACGCATGCTCTGTCCCATCGGGGAGGTAGGGGGGGTACCACATTTCCCCCTCAAGCTGGACACAATTTTTGTTTCTTTCTTGTTAACGGAGCTTGCTCATCCAGTGATACACCCGTCCGGTTACCTCCTGCGGGTGTTCTTCTCGTATCAGGCGAGAAGCGTAATGGTGTGGTCTAACACGGGTCCTCGGGCGGAACAGCTGTCATGGCACTTTGGTCATGCGGCCAAGTGGCTGTGTGCGCACCCTGAGGTTGAAGTTGCCCGAGTAGGTTTAGATCACAGGCACCTGTACGAGGAGGTCAGAGAGGCAGGGAGTCCGGCGCCTGTAGTGGGCATCTCGGAAGTGGTCTGGGAGGGAGTGCAGGCGCGGGGTCTGGACAACAGGCTCAAGGACCTGAATTGGTTGAGCCTCCATAAGTGCTTGCCGGTACGTTCCATCATGTACCGGTAAGATCCTCTTGTGGCAGGGAGGAGACTGTGCGCCATGTCTTTTGGGACTGTGCCTTTGCCGGAGTAGTATGGGCTAGGGCACGGGTGTTGTTAAGTTTGGTAAGGGGGATTTTGTATTGACGTGGGCCAGGTTAGAGAGAGGTGTAGGGAGAGCGAGAGGGACGGATAGGGAGAGGTTTCTGCTCTGGCTTCTCATGAGTCTCTTTAAACGGGGGCTGTGGGAAGCCAGGCAGAACATGGTGAAGACAGGGAGAGATTGGGGTGTGGAAGGGATAGTGAGGAGGGTGGAAGTAGATTTGAGGGGGAGGATGAAGAGGGAGGAGAGGAAGTGGGGGCAGCATGTTGCTCGGGAGAGGTGGAAGGGGGTTTAGGGCTGGGTGTCATTTAGATTTGTAAGGGGATAGATTAGGGACGGGGAGATAGGGAAAGGTAGTTTGTAGGGTGACGGGGACGGAAGATGCTCCCCTGAGGTTTTGTTTGGGGTTTTTGTTTTGTTTAGTTAAATTAAAATACCATTGTTGGAGTATGTATGAAAATTATGAGTTGTAAAGAATGAATGGTATTGAAGGTAATAAATTATTTTTTATTTTTAAAAAATAGGGCTGTTTTTGGTTTTCCACGTTTATTGTTTTTTGTTAGTTTATTCATGTCTAGTGTCTTCATTAAAAAACATGAATAACCACCACGCTGCGTTTTGGTCCGCCTCTCCTTCACCTAAAGAAAACCAACCAGGAGCTCTATAAGAAAGTTCAGGCTCTCAAATTTAAAAAGGCATGCGGACCTGATGGCATCTTAAATGAGATGCTTAAACTCACCAGTGAAACATTTCAATTGGCTATATTAAAACTGTTTAATTTGATCCTAAGTGTAGGTTATTTCCCTGACATCTGGAATCAAGGACTCATAACCCCAATCTTTAAGAACGGAGACAAATTTGACCCTAACAATTACAGAGGCATTTGTGTGGACAGTAACCTGGGGAAGGTTTCTGTAGTATCATAAATGTAAGAGTTCTAAAATTCCTTAAAAACCTCTTTGGGCTGAGATCCCGCTAACAGGATCAATATGACAACAGCCAGTGAAAGTGCAGGGCGCCAAATTCAAAACAACAGAATTCCCATAATTAAAATTCCTCAAACATACAAGTATTTTACCCCATTTTAAAGATACACTTCTTGTTAATTCCACCACAGTGTCCGATTTCAGAAAGGCTTTATGACGAAAGCAAACCAAACGATTATGTTAGGTCAGAGCCAAGTCATAGAAAAACACAGCCATTTTTCCAACCAAAGAGAGGAGTCACAAAAAGCAGAATTAGAGAAATTAATCACTAATCTTAGACGATCTTCATCAGATGACACTCATAGGACTTCATGTTACACAATACATGTATGTTTTGTTCGATAAAGTTCATATTTATATCCAAAAAGCTCACTATACATTGGCGCGTTACGTTCAGTAGTTCCAAAACATCCAGTGATTTTGCAGAGCCACATCAATTTACTGAAAAGGTCATAATAAACATTGATAAAAGATACAACTGTTATGCATGGGATTATAGATACACTTCTCCTTAAACTTCTTAGGGCTGCAATCCCGTTACCGGGATGATACGACAACAGCCAGTGAAAGTGCAGGGAGCCAAATTCAAAACAACAGAAATCTCATAATTAACATTCCTTAAGCATACCTCAAACATACATGTATTTTATATCCCATTTTAAAGGTAATCTTGTTGTTAATCCCACCATAGTGTCCGATTTCAAATAGGCTTTACAGAGAAAGCACCACAAACGATTGTTAGGTGACCAACAACTCACAGAAAAACCCTGCCATTTTTCCAGCCAAAGAGAGGAGTCACAAAAAGCACAAATAGAGATAAAATTAATCACTAACCTTTGATGATCTTCATCAGATGACACTCAGAGGACTTCATGTTACACAATACATGTATGTTTTGTTTGATAAAGTTCATATTTATATCAAATAATCTGAGTATACATTGGCGTGTTACGTTCATTAGTTCCAAAAACTTCCAGGGATTTTGCATAGCCACATCAATTCAACAGAAATACTCATCATAAATGTAGATGAGAATACAAGTTATACACATGGAATTATAGATATACCTCTCCTTAATGCAACCGCCGTGTCAGATTTCAAAAAACTTTACGGAAAAAGCAAACCATGCAATAATCTGAGACGGCGCTCAGAAAATAAATACAATTATCCGCCATGTTGTTTAGTCATCAAGAATTAACATTATAAATATTCCCTTACCTTTGATGATCTTCATCAGAATGCACTCCCAGGAATCCTAGTTACACAATAAATGCTTGATTTGTTCGATAATGTCCATTATTTATGTCCAAGTAGCTACTTTTGTAAGCGCGTTTAGTACACAAATCCAAACGCTCGTGCAGGTCCATCTGAACGTCGGACCAAAACTTCAAAAATGTATATTATAGGTCGAAGAAACTTGTCAAACTAAGAATATAATCAATCTTTAGGGTGTTGTTATCATAAATCTTCAATAAAGTTCCAACCATAGAATTCCTTTGTGTGTAGAGAAGCCATGGAACGCAGCCATGGAATTGCGTGTGACCAGCCCTTGGCTCTCTGCCAGACATCTGGCTCATTCAGCTCCCATTCAGCCCCACAACACAGTAGAAGCCTCATTCAAGTTTCTAAAGACAGTTGACATCTAGAGGAAGCCCTAGGGAATTGCAACTTCATCCATATCCCACTGTGAATTCAATAGGGGCTGGGTTGAAAAACTACAAACCTCAGATTTTCCACTTCCTGGTTGGATTTTTTCTCAGGTTTTTGCCTGCCATATGAGTTCTGTTATACTCACAGACATCATTCAAACAGTTTTAGAAACTTCATTAGCAGATCCAAATCTACTAATAGTATGCATATATTAGCAACTGGGCCTGAGTAGCAGACAGTTTACTCTGGGCACCTTATTCATCCAAGCTACTCATCCATAACAAGTTAATAAGCACAATGTCTTGAGTGAAAGCCAAATTGGATTTATACCAAAACATCACACAACTGATCATACTTCCAACCTACACACCCTGATAGATAAACATGTCCACCAAAATAATACCAAAATATACGCTTGCTTTATCAACTTCCAAAAAGCATTCGATTCTACTTGGCATACAGGACTGTTCTACAAAGTTATTGAAAGTGGTGTAGGAGGTAAAACATATGACATAATTAAACTGGCAGACAATGCATGCAGAATTCAACTTGGCAAGAAAATAACAGAATTCTTTAACCAGGGGCGGGGCCTTCGTCAGGGTTGCAATCTGAGCCCTGCACTCTTCAATATTTGCATCAACGAATTGGCCACTATTCAAGAAAAATCCTCAGCCCCTGGTGTTAGTCTCCACAATTCAGAAGTTAAATGCCTACTCCTCACAGATGACCTATGCCTGCTGTCAGCCACAGCACATGGCCTACAACAGAGCCTGGGCCTGCTAGAGCAGTACTGCCAAACCTGCAGGCCTGGGCCCTGGCAGTAAACCCCAAAAATACTAAAATAATGATTTTCCAGAGAAGATCCAGATCTCAGGGAATTAGACCAAAGTTCTCAATTGGTACAAAATATATAGAGTACTGCACAAACTACAATTACTTAGGTTTAAAAACAAGCTTAACTGGACACCTTAATGGGGCAGTGAGTGGACTGAGAGAGAAAGCACGCAGGGCATTCTACGCCATTAAAAAGCTAATTCAAATTGAAATACCTATTAAAATTTGTCTAAAACTAATTGAATATGTCATTGGACCAATTGCACTTCATGGCTGCGAGGTGTGGGGTCACTTGCAAAACAAGATTTCATCAAATGGGACAAACACCCCATTGAAAACCTGCATGCAGAGGTCTGTAAGATTCTCCTACATGTCCAGAAGAAAACTACAAACAATGCATGCAGGGCAGAATTAGGCCAATATCCACTAATAATAAAAACTCAAAAAAGAGCAATTCAGTTTTGGAAACATCTAAAATACAGTGACTCCAATCTCATATCATTACCAAGCCCTGCAATGCCAAGAGCAGAGCAAAGAAAATAGTCCCCTCATCCAGCGGGTCCTGGGGCTGAGTTCACAAACCTGTTCTACTAACACACTGAAACCTCAGGAACAGAACATCCAATCAATCAGAATACCAAATTACAACACAGTCAAAACAAATCTACATTGCTTATTGGGAAACACAAACCCAAAGCAAAATGCAGTGCTATCTGGCCCTAAATCGACAGTACACCGTGGCTAACTATTTGACCATGGCTACTGATCAAAACCTTAGAAGAACCTTGACAAAGTACAGGCTCAGTGAGTACAGCCTTGCCATTGAGAAGGGTAGAGAGGAAAACCTGGCTCCCTGTAGAGGAAAGGCTGTGCAACCACTGCACAACAGCAGAACCTGAGATGGAGCTGCATTTCCTGACAACATGTGAAAAATCTAAAGCAATTAGTGTCATTTCCCCAAATGTTAAACCCTTATTAAAAGGTTTCAAAGACCTCTCTGGTGAGAGTAGGCTACCCGTCCTGTTGAGGGAGGACGCAGAGAGCTGTGGGTTGGCAGCGCTCTACATTGCTGCCTGCCATAAGTTGAGGGACAGTGTCTGACAGACCAATCAACCTGCACATGTACTCAACAGTATGTTTATTGTTAATGTATGGTTATTTTGACCCTTGGTTATTGTTGTTACGGTTGTCCCATTGACAATTTTGATTCTCATTTTCTTCATATTGTAAATATCCAAAATAAGCTTTGGCAATATGTACATTGTTACGTCATGCCAATAAAGCAAATTGAATTGATTACTTTTTTTTTTTTTTTTGGGGGGTCACCAGAATATAATGGACTTCATATTATTTTAACTCTGTCTGTATGCAGTATTCATAAATCAGTTAGCAAGTACCAGTGACCGTCCAACTTGTCATTTGTTACCTGTTTATCCTAAAATATGTGCGAATCTAAAATAGCACCCAATTCCCCTACATTGGGAATGGGCCATTTGAGATATTGACTCTGTCTTCCCTTCTTTCTGTCTCCATTAGAAGTTAACCAGGTTCATGATCCACCTGTTGTCCTACCTCTCTGGAACAGCACTCTTCTTTGTGATGCCCATGGTGGTGTTCAAACAGCAAGAGGGCTGGAGCTACTCACAGGCGATCTACTATTGCTTCATTTCACTCAGCACCATTGGCTTTGGAGACTACGTCGCAGGTACACGACTCAATATGTAGGAACATGGAAGCTCCAGAAACAGACTGGCCGTACGGGCAGTTCCGGGGTAACCCTTCATTTTACAGCCGTTAATTACTATGTAAATACATAGCAACAAAATCTACATTTGTGGTAAAAATGTCTTCTTAAATGTACCAAGCAAGTAAGTACTACATACTTCATTAGTAAATACAAAGTATTTTTTATTATATAGGTAAGTAAGACGGTAAGTATCAGCGAATAACTATGTAAATACCTACTCACGTCACTATTTTACTATAATACATAAGAAACACCAAGGAACATAAAGTCACAAAATGTAATCATGAAGTAATACATTTTTGTCCCAAAAGTAAGTAAAAAGTAAGAAACAGCTTATTGCTATATACAGTGGGGCAAAAAAGTATTTAGTCAGCCAACAATTGTGCAAGTTCTCCCACTTAAAAAGATGAGAGGCCTGTAATTTTCATCATAGGTACACTTCAACTATGACAGACAAAATGAGAAAAAAAAGTCCAGAAAATCACATTGTAGGATTTTTTATGAATTTATTTGCAAATTATGGTGGAAAATAAGTATTTGGTCAATAACAAAAGTTTATCTCAATACTTTGTTATATACCCTTTGTTGGCAATGACAGAGGTCAAATGTTTTCTGTAAGTCTTCACAAGGTTTTCACACACTGTTGCTGGTATTTTGGCCCATTCCTCCATGCAGATCTCCTCTAGACCAGTGATGTTTTGGGGCTGTTGCTGGGAAACACAGACTTTCAACTCCCTCCAAAGACTTTCTATGGGGTTGAGATCTGGAGACTGGCTAGGCCACTCCAGGACCTTGAAATGCTTCTTACGAAGCCACTCCTTCATTGCCCGAGCGGTGTGTTTGGGATCATTGTCATGCTGAAAGACCCAGCCACGTTTCATCTTCAATGCCCTTGCTGATGGAAGGAGGTTTTCACTCAAAATCTCACGATACATGGCCCCATTCATTCTTTCCTTTACACGGATCAGTCGTCCTGGTCCCTTTGCAGAAAAACAGCCCCAAAGCATGATGTTTCCACCCCCATGCTTCACAGTAGGTATGGTGTTCTTTGGATGCAACTAAGCATTCTTTGTCCTCCAAACACGACGAGTTGAGTTTTTACCAAAAAGTTATATTTTGGTTTCATCTGACCATATGACATTCTCCCAATCTTCTTCTGGATCATCCAAATGCTCTCTAGCAAACTTCAGACGGGCCTGGACATATACTGGCTTTAAGCAGGGGGACACGGCAGGATTTGAGTCCCTGGCGGCGTAGTGTGTCACTGATGGTAGGCTTTGTTACTTTGGTCCCAGCTCTCTGCAGGTCATTCACTAGGTCCCCCCGTGTGGTTCTGGGATTTTTGCTCACCGTTCTTGTGATCATTTTGACCCCACCGGGTGAGATCTTGCGTGGAGCCCCAGATCGAGGGAGATTATCAGTGGTCTTGTATGTCTTCCATTTCCTAATAATTGCTTCCACAGTTGATTTCTTCAAACCAAGCTGCTTACATATTGCAAATTCAGTCCTCCCAGCCTGGTGCAGGTCTACAATTTTGTTTCTGGTGTCCTTTGACAGCTCTTTGGTCTTGGCCATAGTGGAGTTTGAAGTGTGACTGTTTGAGGTTGTGGACAGGTGTCTATAATACTGATAACAAGTTCAAACAGGTGCCATTAATACAGGTAACGAGTGGAGGACAGAGGAGCCTCTTAAAGAAGAAGTTACAGGTCTGTGAGAGCCAGAAATCTTGCTTGTTTGTAGGTGACCAAATACTTATTTTCCACCATAATTTGCAAATAAATTCATTAAAAATCCTACAATGTGATTTTCTGGATTTTTTTCCTCATTTTGTCTGTCATAGTTGAAGTGTACCTATGATGAAAATTACAGGCCTCTCATCTTTTTAAGTGGGAGAACTCGCACAATTGGTGGCTTACTAAATACTTTTTTGCCCCACTGTAAATACATAGTCATACCAGTCTCTTTCAAAGTAGTACCTAAGGAACACCAATGAACATAGGCTAAATTATAATTTATTTATCATGAATGTTCAGTCCTTCCATCCATAACTCTGTCTATGATTGAGAGTGATTACATTTCTTCAGACTCATCCCTCAGCTTTTTACTGAAACGGGTGGGGAAAACACTTTGTCTCTACTGCTGAATTCCACTTTAAAAGGACTGATTTTGGAGTTTTGATAGAATGGTATTTCCTTGCTTTTGAAAAGCCTATTGAACATGGGGTTTTTATTCTATTGAACTGAGAAGGGAAATTACATCAAAGTCATTGAAACATTTTTGTTCTAAACCATTTATCTTATTTCTATTACACTTGATAATTGCAGAATAAATTCAACAATAGTTTCATTTAACTTTTCATTTAACTTTTGGTTAATGTATGAATACTTACTTGTGTAAGGTTTAATGAGAGAGGGGTCACTAGTTCGTTTTTTTTATCACACTTTAGATTGTGACCCTTATTGATTAATACCGGTAAACGGGATCCCGGGACTGTCCCAGGACCACTCTTCACATTTCCCGAAAAACATTGAAGAACTGTGAAATTGAAACATTTTCCTACAATGTTGGGCTAATGGAATTTCACAAAATACACAATATGCGCAGGAGCAGATAGGATTTATTTTTATTGCACATTATCCAAACAGGTTCTCACATGGAAGCCTTTAGACAGCGTATTTACTCAAAGTCACCATAAATTCAAAGCACACACATAATTGACACTGCCAGATTGCACAGGAGACCCGAATGCAATTTAGAGTTCTCATCAAAACTGAAAATTCAAACCCCGTCCGACCCCTGTGAGCTGAAGCCCGAGCCCAGGCCTGGTCCGACATCATAGAAATTAAATGAGCCCTAACCTGAAAAAATATACAGATGTATCGAAAACAGTTGATTTAAACTAGTGTTGAGAACCACACAGCGGAGGCAGGCTCCAGAGTGAGGTGACAAGGAAGCAGCCATTGGTCCTAGAAAAAGCTCAGAGGAAAACTCACCTTAGTTATGATCAACTGAATGATGAACATACAGTTGATGTCGGAAGTTTATATACACTTAGGTTGGAGTCATTAAAACCAGTTTTTCAACCACTCCACAAATTTCTTGTTAACAAACTACAGTTTTGGCAAGTCTGTTAGGACATCTATTTTGTGCATGACAAGTAATTTCTCCAACAATTGTTTCCAGCCAGATTATTTCACTGTATCACAATTCCAGTGGGTCAGAAGACCCGTAATAATAAGTGCACACTAACACGGTAACACGAAAGCCGATACAACAGAGTCCAGGTACTCACAGGACCAATGGACATGGAACAATAATCAACAAGGACACAACAGAGGGCACATATATACACACACTAATCAGGGAGAATGGGAACTAGGTGTGCGTCATGAGACAAGACAGTCCGGGGTTGGTGGTAATGATCCAGTTCAGTGATGCCTAGAAGGCCGGTGAGTAGACCTCCGGAACTGGTGAACAGAATGAGCAGCAGTACCTGGGGAATCCATGACATCATCTTTATTCTAGTTTGCTAATATAATAGCCTTTAGCTGGTATCGTGATGTACATTTTTGTCCTACTTTTTTATTTTTCATCCCAGCCCTCACCGCAGGAGGCCTTTTGCCTCTTGGTAGGCCATCATCGTAAATAAGAATTTGTTCTTAACTGACTTGTCTAGTTAAATAAATGTTAAATAATTAAAATATCAGAACATTTTGGTAGCATGTTATACAAGTGGATTTTTCTCATCACTCAGGTAGTAGTAGCCTGTCCTGCTTCCGACCAAAAGCCTGTGTCTTGTCTGATAATCAATCAATGTGATTTTGATTCACTGAATCTGTCTGTATATTTGGTTAATTGATTCCTGACTGGATAAGTGGAAGTGGTAGCTCGTTTTTTTGCTTGCTCATCTATCACTGATCAGAAACATTTACCATGAAATAATGTAGCCTAAAGCAAGTGCATTATTTCTCTCTTGTCTCACGTAGTAGCCTAACCTTATATACAGTAGCCTTAAATAGAGCCTAGGATATTTTCCCATCGTCCCAATCCCACTGTAAACCAAAATCCTGACTCCTGTCTCGCATGACAATTCCTAACTTTACTCTGTAATCCACAGGTTGCATTATCAATGCACGTCTCGCCTATGCATGTCACAATACTGCTATAACATTTCCCCATATGCTGTCTCGTATTGCTGCCCATGTTTTGGTACTACTATTGGAGAGCCCTTCTTTGTCTACACCCATTCAGCATTGTTCACAGCCTCTTAAACCTTATCCCCACCCATCTCTTTATGGGTTGATCCCTGCATTCTGTACTAACTTGCCAGCTACTTCCAGATGAGAGAGAGAGAAAGAGAGAGAGAGAGAGAGAGAGAGAGAGAGAGAGAGAGAGAGAGAGAGAGAGAGAGAGAGAGAGAGAGAGAGAGAGAGAGAGGTTCCAACCAGGTTCTATGGCTATAACTAGTCAAGCAAATGTGTCTGAGATACGAAGAATAAGATCATACACATAACGTTAGCTAGTGACCCAGCCAGTTTACGTTAGCTAGCTAACAGTACACTTGAAATGAAACCACTTTCTGTCAAAATTAGAAATGTGTAATATCTGTAAATCTTACCAATATACATCATAATTGGACGTGTCTCCTGTCCTGTCTAATGCCATGCATGTTTGCCTTAGTTTGACGATGTAATCCAGACTTTGAAAAGGTTGAGGACACGCAAGAGTGGCGACTGTAAATACACATTATTCTCCACATAATTTTCAAAATATTTAAGTACCCAGAAACTGCTGGTGATTGGTGTGTGCACGTATACACTATATATACAAAAGTATGTGGACAACTCTTTAAATTGGTGGATTCTGCTATTTCAGCCACACCCGTTGCTGACAGGTGTATAAAATCGAGCACACAGCCATGCAATCTCCATAGACAAACAACAGCAGTAAAATGGCCTTACTGAAGAGCTCAGTAACTTTCAACGTGGCTCCGTCATAGGTCGCCACCTTTCCCACAATTCAGTTTGTCAAATTTCTGCCCTGATAGAACTGCCCCAGTCAAGCTTAATGGAATGGATCTCGAAGGCCAACAGCCACACACAAGCCTAAGATCACCATGTGCAATGGCAAGCATTGGATGGAGTCATGAATCACACTTTACCACCTGGAATTCTGATGGATGAATCTGGGTTTGGCGGATGCCAGGAGAATGCTACATGCCCCAATGCATAGTGCCAACTGTAAAAGTTGGTGGAGGAGGAAAATTGGACTGGGCTGTTTTTCATGGTTTGGTCTAGGCCCCTTAGTTCCAGTGATGGGAAATCTTAACGCAACAGCATACAATGACATTCTAGACAATTCTGTACATCCAATTTTGTGGCAACAGTTTGGGTAAGGCCCTTTCCTGTTTCAACATGACAATGCCCCTGTGCACAAAGCAAGGTCCATACAGAAACGGTTTGTCGAGATCGGTATGGAAGAACTTGACTGGCCTGCATAGAGCCCTGACCTCAACCCCTTCGAACACCTTTGGGATGAATTGGAACGCTGACTATGAGTCAGTCCTAATTGCCCAACATCAGTACCCAACCTCACTAATGCTCTTGTGGCTGAATGGAGGCAAGTCCTTGCAGTATGGTTCTAACATCTAGTAGAAAGCCTTCCCAGAATAGTGAATGCTGTTATGGCAGCAAAGGGGAAACCAACTCCATATTAATGCCCATGATTTTGGAATGAGATACTCGATGAGCAGGTGACCACATACTTTTGGTCATGTAGTGTAGCTAATGTTAGCAAACTAAATTGTCCAGCAGCTCACGTTAATGTTAGCTAACTTTAGATACTTTGGGTAACTTTTTCTGCAATCAGAGGCTAGCTAGCTAGTTAGCAAGGTGGAAAAAGCATACAGTGCCTTCAGAAAGTATTCACACCCCTTGACCTTTTCCACATTTTGCTGTGTTAAAGTCTGAATTTAAAATAGATTAAATAGAGACTTGTCGTCACTGGCCTACAGACAATACCCCATCATGTCAAAATTATGTTTTTCAAAATGTTTACAAATTAATTAGAAATGAAAGGCTCTGAAATGTCTTGTGTCAATAACTATTCAACCACTTTTATGGCAAGCCTTTAATAAATTCAGGAGTAAAAAATTGTGTAATAAGTTGCATGGACATGATTTTTTAATGACTACCTCATCTTTGTACCCCACACATACATGGCGCCGAAGAGGATGGCTTACATTTTACATGCTGCTAGCACCAACTGTGCTATTTTGTTAGTTTCTTGTGTTTGTAACTTGTTATTTTACTTATGTTGTTCATAATGTTGCTGCTACCGTCTCAAAAAATAACTTCTGGACATCAGAACAGCGATTACTCACCTCGAACTGGAAGAAGTTTTTTCCTTTAACGACTCTGACGAGAAGGATATACTGCTTTCCCGGGAACAGGCCCAAAGACAGAGAAAAAGGGGGCTGAGGTCGGGCTGCCTTCTGAGAATTCGTAGGCGAGCGAGTAAACTCCCACTGCCATCCGTTCTATTGGCTAACGTGCAATCATTGGAAAATAAAATTGATGTCCTACGATCAAGATTATCCTACCAACAGTACGTTTAAAACTGTAATATCTTATGATTCACCGAGTTGTGGCTGAACGACAACACGGATAATATACACCACAGACCGATGCTGGCACTAAGACCGCGCTCAACAGCAAACAAGAAAATGCTCATCCAGAAGCGGTGCTCCTCGTGGCCGAGGACTTTAAATGTCACCTACGGTAGAACTACAGTATATCGAAAAATATGACGTGAATCTCAGCCAGTAATTGCATATCGAGGATTGGAGGATTCAAAATTATAACCAAAAGCCGCCTCATGGGTCTCCCGGTGGCGGCCGGCATAGGTATCTGTTGCAAAGCATTTTGCAAAGCATTTTGCATTGCGATGTAGTGACTTAGACAGCTGCGCCACTGGGGAGACCCCATCCACAAATAGTCAAAATACAGAGAGGTGTTGATAAAGGTATATTGTCCTGCTAATAGCCCATAATGTGCTATTATAATACTGTACATGGTGTCCAAGTCAGGATAACCAAAACATTTATTTATTAAAGACTATCAGAAAGAATGCTGGTACTTATTTATTTTGATCCAAAGCCATGAAGGAGCGAGTCACTCAGCTCTATGTAGGTGCCGGCTATATGATAGTGCCATCAACTTGACAATATATAACGATATTTTGGAGGTTATTTCATTTTCAAAAAAACAAAGGTGAGAGATTGTAATCTGAATAAAGGCCAAAATAATATTTGTAAAGGCCAAAACATTTATTTCTGTTTTTAGAGGGAGAGAAACTCTGGGCCAATTGTGTGCCACCCTATGGGACTCCCAATCGTGGTCAGATGTGATAACATAAAAATAATAATACTTAACTTAGAACCTAACTTAGAAATACATTTGATGATAGAATTCTCCCCCTACCCTCCATCTAGGCATGTATATTGTCCAGCTACTTGCTAGAACAGCAGGAATGTTACCTTAGTCAGCGGCATTATTAGTGCGATGCCCCTTAAGAACAAGTTCTTATTTACAAGGACAGCCTACTCCTTCCTCCCCATCGGGGAATTGAACCCCAGTGTGCCCGCGCACAACACAGGGATTATTTTGTGAAATAGCTAAATAGCCCAGCACTGTAGCCTACTCCCGACCGTCACGTTGTACGAGTAGGTATTTTCCATTCCATCCTAATGGAAACCCAGAGGGTTTTTTCTTGGAGTAGAAACAACATAATATTAAGCAAATTAATTAAGCAAGCAACAGCCAAAAGTTTGGACACACCTACTCATTCCAGGGATTATCTTTATCTTTAAAGGGATTATCTTTATCTTTATTTATTTTTTCTACAATGTAGAAAAATAGTGAATACATCACAACTATGAAATAACACATATGGAATCAGTTAAGAACAAATTCTTATTTACAAGGACAACCTACTCCTTCCTCCCCATCGGGGAATTGAACCCCAGTCTCCTATATGCCCACACGACACAGGGACTCATTTGCTAAATAGCCCAGCACTGTAGCCTACTCCTGACCATCACGTTGTAGAGCTCCATATTTTCCACTCCATCGTAAAGGAAACCCAGAAGGTTTTTTGTTTATCTTTAATAGAAACACCATAATATTAATCAAGTTAATTAAGCAAAATTTCTTAAAATCATTTCTATATGCTATGTTCTTACAAAAAAGGTTTTAAATTCTCTAGTACAGCCGCTATTGAAGGCTATCAAATGCTTCTCAAAGATGCTCTCTGGTGGTCAAACTAGCACTAACTAGCATTAATGGTACCAGTGGTTGGCACTTAAAAAGAATCCTAGAGTGTCAGCTAAAGATTTACAGAAATCTCTGGAACATGCTGACATCTCTGTTGACAAGTCTACGATATGTAAAACACTAAACAAGAATAGTGTTCAGAAGCCACTGCTGTCCAAAAAAACATTGCTGAAGTTCACAAAAGAGCACCTGGATGTTCCACAGCACTACTGGCAAAATGTTCTGTGGACAGATGAAACTAAAGTTGTGTTGTTTGGAAGGAACACACAACATTATGTGCGGAGAAAAAAAGACACAGCACACCAACATCAAAACCTCATCTCAACTGTAAACTATGGTGGATGGACTATCATGGTTTGGGGCTGCTTTGCTGCCTCAGGGCCTGGACAGCTTGCTATCATTGACGGAAAAATGAATTCCCAGGTTTATCAAGACATTTTGCAGGAGAATGTGAGGCTGTCTGCCAATTGAAGCTGAACAGGACATCCCCCAGAAGTTGGGTGATGCAACAGGACAATGACCCAAGAAGTAAATCAACAACAGAATGGCTTCAACAGAAGAAAATACGCCTTCTGGAGTGGCACAGTCAGAGTCCTGACCTCAACCCGATTGAGATGCTGTTGCATGACCTCGAGCAGTTCACACCATACATCCCAAGAATATTGCTGAACTGAAACAGTTTTGTAAAGGGGAATGGTCCAAAATTCCTCCTGACTGTTGTGCAGGTCTGATCCGCAACTACAGAAAACATTTCGTTAAGGTTATTGCTGTCACAGGAGTGTCAACCAGTTATTAAATCCAAGGGTTCACATACTTTTCCCACCCTGCACTGTGAATGTTTACACAGTGTTCAATAAAGACATGAAAATGTATAAATGTTTGTGTGTTATTAGTTTAAGCAGAAAGTATTTGTTTATTGTTATGACTTAGATGAAGATCCGATCAAATTGTATGACCAATTTATGCAGAAATCCAGGTAATTCCAAAGGGTTCACATATCTTTTGTTGCCACTGTACATACATACTGTATACACTCACCGGCCAGTTTATTTGGTTCACGAAAATGGATTGCTCCTACAGACAGTGAGTCATGTGACTGTGGCTTGCTATATAAAGCAGGCAGACAGGCATCGAGGCATTCAGTTACTGTTCAATTTAACATTAAATGGGCAAAACGAGTGACCAGCCCAATTGAGATGGTTTGGGATGAGTTGGACTGTGAAAGAAAAGCAGCCAAGTGCTCAGCATATATGTGGGAACTCCTTCAAGACTGTTGGAAAAGCATTCCAGGTGAAGCTGGTTGAGAGAATGCCAAGAGTGTCCAAAGCTGTCATCAAGGCAAAGGTTGGCTACTTTGAATAATCTCAAATACAAAATAGATATTGATTCATTTAACTCTTTTTTTGGTTACTACATGATTCCATATGTGTTCTTTCATAGTTTTGATGTCTTCACTATTATTCTACAATTTAGAAAATATTCAAAATAAATAAAAACCTTGAATGAGTAGGTGTGTCCAACCTTTTGACTGTGGATGACTCAACATTATACATGTCAGCTACTACAACAAGTAAAATCACTGCAACACTTAACAATGACCTGTAGTCAGTTTCAGAATGAGTTTCAAGAAATAAGTCAGTCCTAAATATTTCAAAAACTAAAAGCATTTCATTTGGGACAAATCATTCACTAAACCCTAAACCCCAACTAAATCTTGTCATTAATAATGTGGAAATTGAACAAGTTTAGGAGACTAAACTACTTGGAGGAACCCTGGATTGTAAATTGTTATGCTCAAACATATTGATGCAACAGTAGCTAAGATGGGGAGAGGTTTGTCCATGATAAAGCGCTGCTCTTCATTCTTAACAGCAATGACATCAAGGCAGGTCCTATAGGCCCTAGTTTTGTCACATCTGGACTAATGCCAAGTCGTGTGGTCAGGTGCCACAAAGAGGGACTTAGGAAAATGACAAGCATACCTGTCCCTTAAATATACAGGTAGAGTTATAACATTAATAATATACATGTCAATCACTCATGGCTTAAAGTAGAGGACAGATTGACTTCATCACTACTTGTTTTTGTATGAAGTATTAACATGTTGAACGCACATAGCTGTATGTTTAAAATACTAGCACACACCCATCATACCCAACAAGACTTGCCACAGGGGGTCTCTTCAATCTCCCAAATTCCAGAAAAGACTATGGGATGCACAGAGTACTACACAGAGACATGGCTACATGGAACTCTATTGTACATCAAGTAACTCACACAAGCAGTAAAATCTGATTTTTAAAAAACGGATAAAAATACACCTTATGGAACAGTTAGAACTGTGAAGTGTCACACACACAGGTGCCAACACACCCATGCAAACTATACACACACGTACACCTGATTGTGTGTTGTAGTAGAGTATTGGCCAGAGGGCACACACTTACTGTATTGTGAAATCTGTTGTTCATTGGAAGATTGGCCATAAGAGACTACATTTACCAGGTGTCCGCCTGGTGTCCTTTGTCGAAATTGGTGCGTAATCTTCAGCTGCAAGCATTCTTCCATGTGATTCAGAGGAGAAAGCATACCTCCACGAACGATATATCATCGAAGAGATATGTGAAAAACACCTTGAGGATTGATTCTAAACAACGTTTGCCATGTTTCAGTCGATATTATGGAGTTAATTTGGAAAAAAGTTTGGCGTTTTGATGACTGAATTTTCGGTTATTTTTGGTAGCCAAAAGTGATGAACAAAACGGAGCGATTTCTCCTACACAAAGAATCTTTTTGGAAAAACTGAACATTTGCTATCTAACTGAGAGTCTCCTCATTGAAAACATCCAAAGTTCTTCAAAGGTAAATGATTTTATTTGAATGCTTTTCTTGTTTTTGTGAAAATGTTGCCCGCTGAATGCTACGCTAAATGCTACGCTAGCTATCAATACTGTTACACAAATGATTGTTTTGCTATGGTTGAAAAGCATATTTTGAAAATCTGAGATGACAGTGTTTTTAACAAAAGGCTAAGCTTGAGAGCTAGCATATTTATTTCATTTCATTTGCGATTTTCATGAATAGTTAACGTTGCGTTATGGTAATGAGCTTGAGGCTGTATTCACGATCCTGGATTCCGGGATGGCTAGTAGTATCAAGAGGTTTTAAGCTTTAGCACCACCCATCTCCTTAAGGGTTGATCTGAGTGTTCTGAACTAACAACAGCAGTCAGGCACCCAAGCTAACTTGCTAGCTTCAGTGGGGAGAACAAGTATTTGATACACTGATGATTTTATAGATTTTCCTACTTACAAAGCATGTAGAGGTCTGTAATTTTTTATCAGAGGTACACTTCAACTGTGAGAGACGGAATCTAAAACAAAAATCCAGAATATCAAATTGTATGATTTTTAAGTAAATCATTTTCATTTTATTGCATGACATAAGTATTTGATCACCTACCAACCAGTAAGAATTCTGGCTCTCAGACCTGTTAGTTTTTCTTTAAGAAGCCCTCCTGTTCTCCACTCATTACCTGTATTAACTGCACCTGTTTGAACTCATTACTTGTATAAAAGACACCTGTCCACACACTCAATCAAACAGACTCCAACCTCTCCACAATGGCCAAGACCAGCGAGCTGTGTAAGGACATCAAGGATAAAATTGTAGACCTGCACAAGGCTGGGATGGGCTACAGGACAATAGGCAAGCAGCTTGGTGAGAAGGCAACAACTGTTGGCGCAATTATTAGAAAATGGAAGAAGTTCAAGTTGACGGTCAATCATCCTCGGTCTGGGGCTCCATGCAAGATCTTACCTTGTGGGGCATCAATGATCATGAGGAAGGTGAGGGGATCAGCCCAGAACTACATGGCAAGACCTGGTCAATGACCTGAAAAGAGCTGGGACCACAGTTTCAAAGAAAACCATTAGTAACATACTACGCCGTCATGGATTAAAATCCTGCAGCGCACGAAAGGTCCCCCTGCTCAAGCCAGCGCATGTCCAGGCCCGTCTGAATGGTAAAGGGTGCCAATGACCATCTGGATGATCCAGAGGAGGAGTGGGAGAAGGTCATGTGGTCTGATGAGACAAAAATAGAGCTTTTTGGTTTAAACTCCACTCGCCGTGTTTGGAGGAAGAAGAAGGATGAGTACAACCCCAAGAACACCATCCCAACCGTGAAACATGGAGGTGGAAACATCATTCGTTGGGGATGCTTTTCTGCAAAGGGGACAGGACAACTGCACCGTATTGAGGGGAGGGTGGATGGGGCCATGTATCACGAGATCTTGGCCAACAACCTCCTTCCTTCAGTAAGAGCATTGAAGATGGGTCGTGGCTGGGTCTTCCAGCATGACAATGGCCCGAAACACACAGCCAGGGCAACTAAGGATGTGTCACGTAGAGTAGGCCAGATGGCTAAACTGGATAACCTAACCTCTATAAAAATAAAAAGATGGCGGAACCGCAAAAGTTCTTCTGTGCAAAGGTGTTCATTTACAAGTGATTCCGGAACAGAAAATAACAGTACTGCCATCAACGTCTACCTTATGGGACAGCTTAACAACAATGCTGCCCCATCCACAGCTCAATCCAAAAAATCCCCAGCTAAGGCCTTGTCAAACAAACATTTCAAGGTTGCGTCAGACTTCTGCAGAGTAGCTAAATTTTGTGGAACATCCCATTGCACCTCTAACCCAGACACATCAGCAACAGGTACAGGGGTTCCCACATACTTCTCAAGACGCCGCTGGCGGCGTGACTTTCTGGGCCCTTTGGTTCCCCCCTCGCACAGACTATCACACAAGTCAGGCAGAGGTTGTAAACCAGCTTTGGCCTGGGCACGAGTGACAACTGAACATGCCATCTGAACATCAGACTGGCAAACTGACTGCTCATATAGCTGACCCCCACACTTCCCAACAGATCAGAGAGTACAGGCACATCCCTCCCCAAAATCATCTCAAAAGGTAGCTTCTCCATTACCCCAACTTTGAGGAGGTATTTCTGACCCTGAATCTCAACTGTGAGCTCAGCTGTGGGCTGCTGTGACTGGTCACCATGGACACATTGGATCAGTGTCTGATGACCATAATCAATGTCATTAACAGGTACATTACCTTTTCTGATCAATGACAGGGAACTGCCGGTGTCAATCATTGCAGTAAGACTTTTACCATTCACTTTTACAGGTACCAAGCATGACCCTTCCGGAGTCTGTCTATTCTGAACACCATCCCCCTCTCTGGGTACATAACAGTAACCTGAGAGCTTGGATTTACGTAGCGGACACATTGAAGCTTTGTGCCCCTGCTGCCGGCAGTAAAAACAGGTCAGACCCCTCCCATCAGAGCGAACTGCATGATCCCTTACCTCCCTCCCAGACACATAACCCCCAGAGTTACCTCCACCATCTCTGGCGTTTCTGATGTCCCTTGTGTCTCTGAGACTCCTTGGAGCGGGTGCTGCAGGTTGTGGTGGGCCCCCTTTACGTGCATTAAGATACTGCAGTGCAAGCTTGGCCGCCATAAGCCCGTCCTTGGGCTCGTGCTCTCGGACCCAGGTTCGAATGTCGTGTGGTAGAACTTGTAGAAGTTGCTCGAGGATGATGACCTCCCCAATTTCGTCCTGTGTCTTCTCCCCCGGTCGAACCCATCGTCGGTAGAGACCCTTGAGGCGGTGGTACGTCTCTGTCGGCGACTCACCCGATGGCGTTGATGCAGCTCTGAAGTGTTGACGGTAGGTTTCCGGTGAGATGTCAAACTTCACCAGCAGCGCTTCCTTCAAGCCCTTGTAGACATTGGCCAGCCCCTCATCCATTGCTGTGTAAGCCTCTAAGGCCTTGCCCGTGAGCAATGGGACAAGCCTGCAGGCCCACTCTACCTCAGGCCACTGCCACGTCTTAGCCATGCGCTCAAACCTCAGCAGGTAGTTTTCAATGTCCTCCCCTGCTGGTATGAGGGCATCTTTGGCTCCTTCCTCAGGAATGCTGGAAGATGGACGTTAACACTGCTGGACTGGTCTCCTGGTGCTGGCCTCATTACTGCTTGGGGTGCCTGCTGTGGAGTTGAAGTCCCTGCTGCATCGAGCCTTTGTCGTCCTGGTGTTGGAAGACCCAATCTTGGGCTCTCACTGACGAGTTCCGCCTGGTGGGGAGCTGTGAGGATAGATTGGCGTAGGCCACGTAACTCCTGCTTGAGGTCTTCGTCCCTCCTCTCAAGGCAGGTGAAAAGTTGCTGAAAAAGGGTTACCATGGTTGGGTGTGGTTCTGGTCCCCCAACTGCTCCTTCAGTCAGCAGCTCACCCAGTTCTGGTTGTCTTTGGCCCCGCGGTCGGGCTCCTAGTTTCTCATACTTGACCTCTTCTTCACCAGACGATTCCATGGTATTCCACCCCGGTTCAACTTCAGGTACCTTTTCTGACAGTTGATGCTGTTGCTGAGAACGCAATCCTGTACGCATTCCTTTACCTCTCTTGTTGGAATTCACTGATTTGCGGTACGCCATCCCACCACTGCCACCATATGGTGGCCTAGCCAGCCTCCAGACCTGAACCCAATAGAAAATCTTTCGAGGGATCTGAAAGTCCGTATTGCCCAGCGACAGCCCCAAAACTGAAGGATCTGGAGAAGGTCTTTATGGAGGAGTGGGCCAAAATCCCTGCTGCAGTGTGTGCAAACCTGGTCAAGTACTACAGGAAACGTATGATCTCTGTAGTTGCAAACAAAGATTTCTGTACCACATATTAAGTTCTGCTTTTAGGATATATCAAATACGTATGTCATGCAATAAAATGCAAATTAATTACCTAAAAATCATACAATGTGATTTTCTGGATTTTTGTTTTAGATTCTGTCTCTCACAGTTGAAGTGTACCTATGATAAAAATTACAGACCTCAAATGCTTTGTAAGTTGGGAAACCTGAAAAATAGGCGGTGTATCAAATACTTGTTCTCCCCACTGTTCCTCCAGAGACAAATGAGAGAACAGCTCACTGAATATTACCCGCCCTAGCAGAGCTGGTTAGGCTGTTATGTTATCCAGAGCGTTGGTGACTGCAACTATGATGTCAAATTGTCCATTCGTAAATTCAGAACGTTCAGAGAGCACACTGGACACTCTGGCTGATGAGTAGGGTTGATCCAAACGTTCTGACCTCACAATGGCAGTCAAGCACGCAAGTTAACTGACCATTTTACTCACACTATTTTTACCAGGAAGGGCTCATTGAGATTTAAAATCTCTTTTTCAAGAGCGTCCTGGCCAAGATAGGCAACACCAAGTCATTACAACAATTACATACAAACAACATGAAAAACTACATATAATCTAGTAAAAACCATAGAATTCACAAGAGTATAACAAAATTTAAAACATTGACAGGTCAGGGAATCAGTCTCAAGCTCATTCATCAGTGATTTAAAAATACCAATCGTGACAAGTTCTTCCAGTTTAAAAGTATTTTGTAAGGCGTTCCAAGATGATGGCGCAGAGTACATACAGTAAAAGCCCTTTTACCAAATTCAGTTCAGACATTTGGAACAGTTAGCAGGATAAAGTCCAGCGAACGAAGAGAGTACCCACCACATTTCTGAACAATACAAATGCCCAAATAAAATGGTAGTAAACCCAAAATGGATTGTAAATAAAAGTATACCAGTGCCTGAGCCTACGAGTGACCAGAGAAGGCTAGCTAACCATGGTATACAAAGTGCAGTGGTGCGTAAGGGTTTTGCAGTTTTAAAATGAATCTCAATGTGCCATGGTAAAGGGTGTCAATTGATCTCAAACATTGAGCGGAAGCATTCATATATAAAATATCCCCATAGTCTAGTAAAGGCATAAAGTACAGAGCCTTGGGGCACACCATGAAATACAAACAATTTAACAGCCCATCAAATTGATTGCACTGAGTTCTATCAGACAGATAGTTAGCAAACCATGCAACTGCATGCTCTGAAAGACCTACACTCGACAATCTCTGCCTGTATCAAAAGCCTTAAAGATCAATAAAAAGTGAGACACAGTGCTGTTTTTTGTCAAGGGCTTCAGTGATATTATTTAAAACCTTCATGGCTGCTGTAATTGTGCTATGCTTCTTCCTGAAGCCCGATTGGTACATTGATAAAATAGAGTTAGTAAATAAAAATTATTTTAGCTGTTCACTCACAAGTGTTTCAAGTATTTTCACCAGGGGTGACAGCTTTGAGATTGGCCTATAATTATTTAAAAGAGTTGGATCTCCCCCTTTTAAAAGTGGTAGGACAAATGCTGATTTCCAGATTTTCGGAATTTCATTACATTCCAGGGTTAGATTGAACAGATACAGTATGTAAGTGGTTCAGCTATGAAATCAGCTGCCAGATTTAAAAAGCAGGGATCCAAAAGATCAGGACCTGCAGGCTTTCTCTGATCTAATGATTTCAGGGCTTTATGTACCACCTGCACTGAGAATGACAAAAAGCTAAAAGTTTGACCAGCTCTCACTGGTTCATCCACACAGGGTTGTACAGAGACAGAGGACACTGAATCAAACAGCCTACCAGATGATACAGAGTGCTCATTGAAACAATTCAGCATTTCAGTTTTGTCATATACAGCAACAGAGTCCTTCAAAACACATGATGGTAATTCATTAACATTACTGTTACCAGACATGGACTTAATAGCCTTCCAAAATCTTCTATTCAGACTTGGCCTTCCTGAGAAGAAAAGAACACTTGTTTCGTAACTGCCTAAAAATAAGCCAATCAGCATCAGAACATGATGAACATTCAAAGCAAGAAACTCCAAATGTTTACAAATAGTTTCAGACTTTGCCACACTTACAGGGAATTGAGTTTTTACATATATAGCCACACCCCCACCTTTCTTAACTCGATCAGTGCGCTAAACATTGTAACCACTTGTACAAATATCCTTTCAAAAACAGGCTTGCTGAGCCATGTTTCAGAAAACACAATCACATCAGCATTGGTTGATTTAGCCCAAATCCTAACCCCATCAATTTTTGAAAGCTGCGTACATTTAAATGAAAAATACCAAAACCAGATCTTGATTTAAAATCAGAGGGGGTTTGAAGACATTGCATATCAGGGCCAGGGTTATGTTGAACGTTACCTGATATCAACAAAAAAAGAATAACTAGGCACCTCTGTTTAATAATCTTTCATGGCTTCTCTTTTTAAGAGACCTAATGCAAGCAAATTCTACAAGTGAGTTTCCAGACAATACAAAACAGTCATTTAAAACCATTAGACTTTGGTAGTGACACAAATTCGTACTGTTCACATCATGCCACAAATACATCTGCACGTGGACCGAGTGAAAAAAAAACGAGTTCCTGCAGACAAAATGTCTAATGGACGGGAGAGCACATTGTCAGATGTACTCACCCAGCGACAATGTTCGTTTTCTCCAGAGTTCATAAAGTCAGTGCACAACGCAATACCACGAAAATGGTAATTTTCTCTGACAAATGTAAAAAATAGAGGCCAACGAATGTACGGGGAGAGAGGGACAGCGTGTATGTATGAGTCTGAATGTGAGTATTTGCGCGTGTGAGTAGATTGGGTGTTGAGGTCGATGGAGAGAACAGGTTGGGGATTGTTGAGCTGCCACTGACAGCCAGGCGAAGAGCAAAAAGGAGCCGCTTGGACGAGACACTCCACGGATGAAGAAGGAACTCAGGCCAGCCAGAGTTCTTTGGTAAACTTCAAGTAATGAAGTTCCGAGTTGAGAGAGACCCTTGATCTTTACACCAGCAAAAACAAAATAGTTTGCACTACACAACTTGGAAGTTACTCAACCATAAATAAATAGGTTATTAGTAGGTTAAAATGTACTAGTCACAGACAAACGACTTGACATGCTGCCATCTTGGATTTGGATCAGAGCTAGCATAGCTGGTTAGGCTGTTTTCATGTTATCGAGAGTGTTTGTGACTGTAACTGTGCTGTGGAATAACTGATGAATTTACGAATGCTCAACACCCATTGAATATGGATAACTGATGAATTTACGAATGCTCAACACCCGTTGAATATGGCCGGTGTCAGTAAACATCTGCAAAAAAGCGTAATTAAATTGACGAATGTGCTCTGAAATTGGAGTAGATGGCCAGACTGAATCTATGAACGCACCCGAAATGGTTACTTGCATAGTGGAGTCTTTTGTTAAGACATGTAGCTAGCTAGCTAGGTAAACCATAATCCCAACTCATGATGTTACTACCTTGCATGAATCTGCAGGTAGCTAACCAACCTGGTTAAAGGAAATTAAGTTAATGTATATATAATTTGATATACAGAAGAATATACATAACTGTCTTATGATTTATATTATCTTGTTTGATATTGTAAATGTAATTGTTTAATAGCTTGCTAACATTAGGCTATAGCTAGCCAAGTAAATGGCTCTGAGATACGAATAATAAGATCATGCACGTAATGTTAGCTAGCAAGCCAGCCAGCTAATGTTAGCTAGCTAGCTAGGTAAACAATATAATCCCAACTCATGACATCACTATCCTGCATAAATCTGCAGGTAGCTAACCAACCAGGTTCAATGTTAGCTAGCTAAAATGAGTTTATAGCTAGCCAAGCAAATGGCTCTGAGATACGAATAATAAGATCAAAAAAAGAAGAAAAAAAAGATCATACATGTAATGTTAGCTAGCGAGCCAGTCAGCTAACGTTAGCTAGCTAGGTAAACAATGAACCATAATCCCAACTCATGACATTACTACCCTGCATGAATCAGCAGGTAGCTAACCAACCAGGTCCAATATTAGCTAGCTAAAATTAGGCTTTAGCTAGCTAAGCAAATGGCTCTGAGATATGAATAATAAGATCATACACGTAACGTTAGCTAGCGATCCAGCCTGCTAACGTTAGCTAGCTAGCTAACATTACACTTGAAATGAAACCACTTTCTGTCAAAATTAGAAACATGTAATATCTGAAAATGTAGCTAGCTAGACACTCTTACGTCATTCATGGAAGGACAAGTCTCCTGTCAGATGCCATGGTTTCCCTTAGTTTGAAGATGTAATCCGGAGAAAGGTGTTTTCTCCATCTCCTTAGGTATCATACTCGAATTCCACTGATTTTGCTTTCCACTAGATGTTGGAACATTGCTGAAGGGACTCGCTTCCATTCAGGGACAAGACCATTAGTGAGGTCGGTACTGATGTTGGGCGACTAGGCCTGGCTCGCAGTCGGCATTCCAATTCATCCCAAAAGTGTTCGATGGGGTTGATGTCAAGGCTCTGTGCAGGCCAGTCAAGTTTTTCCACATTGATCTCAACAAACCGTTCCTGTATGGATCTCGCTTTGTGCATTTGGGATTTGTCATGCTGAAACAGAAAAGGGCCTTCCTCAAACTGTTGCCACAAAGTTGGAAACACAGAATTGTCTAGAATGTCAATGTATGCTGTAACGTTAAGATTTCCTTTCACTGGAACTAAGGGGCCTAGCCTCAGCCAAGACCATTATTCCTCCTCCACCAAACTTTAAAGTTGACACTATGGATTGGGGCAGGTAGCATTCTCCTGGCATTCGCCGAACCCAGATTTGTCCGTCGGAATGCCAGATGGTGAAGTGTGATTCATCACTCCAGAGAACGCATTTCCACTGCTCCAGAGTCCAATTGCGGTGTGCTTTACACCACTCCAGCTGATGCTTTGCATTTCGCATGGTGATCTTAGGCTTGTGTGCGGCTGCTCAGCCATGGAAACCCATTTCTTGAAGCTCCAGACGAACAGTTCTTGTGCTGAAGTTGCTTCCAGAGGCTGTTTGGAACTCGTTAGTGTTGCAACTTAGGGCAGACGATTTTTACGTGATACGCACTTCAGCACTCGCTGGAGCTTGTGTGGCCTACCACTTTGCGGTTGAGCCGTTGTTGCTCCTAGATGTTTCCACTTCAGAATAACAGCATTTACAGTTGACCGGGGCAGCTCTACCAGGCCAGAAATGAGACAAACTGACTCGTTGGAAAGGTGGCATCCTATGATGGTGCCATGTTGAAAGTCACTGAGCTCTTCAGTAAGGCCATTCTACAGCCAATGATTATCCATGGATATTGCATGGCTGTGTGCTAAATTCTATACACCTGTCAGCAACGGGTGTGGCTGTAATAGCCAAATCCACAAATGTAAACAGGTGTCCACATACTTTTGTATATGTAGTTTATATTACTGTCTTAATTTTTTGCTGGACCCCAGGAAGAGTGATGGGGGTCCATAATACATAGAATACAAATACATGTGTAATGATCATGCTGTTAAATCATTTTCTTGATATGCCAGGTGGATGGATTAGCTTGGCAAAGAAGGAATGTGCGTATGAAATGTTTCCATGTGAGATGTTCTTCAAGTGTTTGATATTTTTTTGACATGCGTTTGTGGGCTTACTTGTGTGTTTTATGAGCTAGCGCTAGCACACACATGTTTACTCAAATGCTTGTTTCAAAGAATCCTAAAGAAATTGAAAGACAAATGTGGTATTTATTATTTAACTAGCATTTTATTATGTAATTCCTAAATACATTTTGGCAAAAAAAATGTTTACTTTACCTTGCTTAATCACATGAGAGAAACTATCTGATAATGACTTCAGTAGAGTTGTTATCAAATACCACTCAATTGAGGTTACGATGCCATCTTATCACGGTGGTCAGGCCATGATAACTACTTCCGGTGCCGACAGAGATGGCCGCCTCGCTTCGCGTTCCTAGGAAACTATGCAGTTTTTTGTTTTTTTAGGTGTTATTTCTTACATTGGTACCCCAGGTCATCTTAGGTTTCATTACATACAGTCGAGAAGAACTACTGAATATAAGAGCAGCGTCAACTCACCATCAGTACGACCAAGAATATGACTTTCCCGGAGCGGATCCTGCCTTCCACCCAGGACAACGGAATGGATCCCAGCCTGCGACCCAAAACAACGACGTCGTAAAAGAGGCAAACAAAGTGGTCTTCTGGTCAGGCTCCGGAGACGGGCACATCGCGCGCCACTCCCTAGCATACTACTCGCCAATGTCCAGTCTCTTGACAACAAGGTTGATGAAATCCGAGCAAGGGTAGCATTCCAGAGGGACATAAGAGACTGTAACGTTCTTTGCTTCACGGAAACATGGCTCACTGGAGAGACGCTATCGGAGTCGGTGCAGCCAGCTGGTTTCTCCACGCATCGCGCCGACAGAAACAAACATCTTTCTGGTAAGAAGAGGGGCGGGGGCGTATGCTTTATGGTTAACGAGACGTGGTGTGGTCACAACAACATACAGGAACTCAAGTCCTTCTGTTCACCTGATTTAGAATTCCTCACAATCAAATGTCGACCGCATTATCTACCAAGGGAATTCTCTTTGATTATAATCACAGCCATATATATTCCCCCCAAGCAGACACATCGATGGCTCTGAACGAACTTTATTTGACTCTTTGCAAACTGGAATCCACACATCATGAGGCTGCATTCATTGTAGCTGGGGATTTTAACAAGGCTAATCTGAAAACAAGACTCCCTAAATCGTATCAGCATAGCGATTGCGCAACAGGGCTGGTAAAACCTTGGATCATTGCTATACTAACTTCCGCGATGCATATAAGGCCCTCCCCTGCCCTCCTTTCGGAAAAGCTGACCACGACTCCATTTTGTTGCTCCCTGCCTACAGACAGAAGCTAAAACAAGAAGCTCCCACGCTGAGGTCTGTTCAACGCTGGTCCGACCAATCTGATTCCACGCTCCAAGACTGCTTCCATCACGTGGACTGGGATATGTTTCGTATTGCGTCAAACAACAACATTGACGAATACGCTGATTCGGTGAGCGAGTTCATTAGAACGTGCGTTGAAGATGTCGTTCCCATAGCAACGATTAAAACATTCCCAAACCAGAAACCGTGGATTGATGGCAGCATTCGCATGAAACTGAAAGCGCGAACCACTGCTTTTAATCAGGGCAAGGTGACCGGACACATGACCGAATACAAACAGTGTAACTATTCCCTCTGCAAGGCAATCAAACAAGCTAAGCGTCAGTATAGAGACAAAGTAGAATCGCAATTCAACGGCTCAGACACAAGAGGTATGTGGCAGGGTCTACAGTCAATCACGGATTACAAAAAGAAAACCATCCCATTCACGGACCAGGATGGACCAGGATGGACCAGGATGCCCTCAGAGCATGCGCAGACCAGCTGGCTGGTGTGTTTACGGACATATTCAATCAATCCCTATCCCAGGCTGCTGTTCCCACATGCTTCAAGAGGGCCACCATTGTTCCTGTTCCCAAGAAAGCTAAGGTAACTGAGCTAAACGACTACCGCCCCGTAGTACTCACTACCGTCATCATGAAGTGCTTTGAGAGACTAGTCAAGGACCATATCACCTCCACCCTACCTGACACCCTAGACCCACTCCAATTTGCTTACCGCCCAAATAGGTCCACAGACGATGCAATCTCAACCACATTGCACACTGCCCTAACCCATCTGGACAAGAGGAATACCTATGTGAGAATGCTGTTCATCGATTACAGCTCAGCATTTAACACCATAGTACCCTCCAGACCCTGGGTCTCGACCCCGCCCTGTGCAACTGGGTGGGAGGAGGTGAGGGCCCTCGGAGTGTGGTGTCAGGTAAATAACCTCACACTCAACGTCAACAAAACTAAGGAGATGATTGTGGACTTCAGGAAACAGCAGAGGGAACACCCCCCTATCCACATTGATGGAACAGTAGTGGAGAGGGTAGTAAGTTTTAAGTTCCTCTGCATACACATCACAGACAAACTGAATTGGTCCACCCACACAGACAGCATCGTGAAGAAGGCGCAGCAGCGCCTCTTCAACCTCAGGAGGCTGAAGAAATTCGGCTTGTCACCAAAAGCACTCACAAACTTCTACAGATGCACAATCGAGAGCATCCTGTCGGGCTGTATCACCGCCTGGTACGGCAACTGCTCCGCCCACAACCAGCTCTCCAGAGGGTAGTGAGGTCTGCACAACGCATCACCGGGGGCAAACTACCTGCCCTCCAGGACACCTACACCACCCAATGTCACAGGAAGGCCATAAATATCATCAAGGACAACAACCACCCGAGCCACTACCTGTTCACCCCGCTATCATCCAGAAGGCGAGGTCAGTACAGGTGCATCAAAGCTGGGACCGAGAGACTGAAAAACAGCTTCTATCTCAAGGCCATCAGACTGTTAAACAGCCACCACTAACATTGAGTGGCTGCTGCCATCACACTGACTCAAGTCCAGCCACTTTAATAATGGGAATTGATGGGAAATGATGTCAAATATATCACTAGCCACTTTAAACAATGCTACCTAATATAATGTTTACATACCCTACATTATTTATCTCATATGTATACGTATATACTGTACTCTATATCATCTACTGCATCTTTATGTAATACATGTATCACTAGCCACTTTAAACTATGCCACTTTGTTTACATACTCATCTCATATGTATATACTGTACTCGATACCATCTACTGCATCTTGCCTATGCTGCTCTGTACCATTACTCATTCATATATCTTTATGTACATATTCTTTATCCCTTTACACTTGTGTGTATAAGGTAGTAGTTTTGGAATTGTTAGCTAGATTACTCATTGGTTATTACTGCATTGTCGGAACTAGAAGCACAAGCATTTCGCTACACTCGCATTAACATCTGCTAACCATGTGTATGTGACAAATAAAATTGGATTTGATTTGATTTGATTTTTGATTTGATTTGATTTGATATTTGTGCTGCTTCTCCCCTTATGCCCTGGTGAAGGCTATAGGCTGAAACACTTTGGTTTTAATAATAAACCAATAAATCAAGTCAATCTATATTGTCTTCCAAGAGTTGCTGAATATTTTGTTCACATTTTCTGCTCGGTTCTATAGACAGTAATCCCGACCAGTA
Source organism: Oncorhynchus tshawytscha (assembly GCF_018296145.1). Lineage (NCBI taxonomy): Eukaryota > Metazoa > Chordata > Actinopteri > Salmoniformes > Salmonidae > Oncorhynchus > Oncorhynchus tshawytscha. The sequence continues at coordinate 49,387,973 of NC_056440.1, read as the reverse complement.
CTATCCAGAGTGGTACAGCATCCTCATGGCGTCCTGGATCTTCTTCGGCCTGGCCTGGTTGGCCCTAGTCATCAACCACACCAGCGACATCCTGGAGCGGCTCAACACCCACCTCAAACACTGGTGGAGCCCCGAGGAACCTAGCAACGCAGGACCGGTGGATGAGGTCAAGGAAACCCCGGTGGACGGTTAAAAGAAATAAAGAGAAAATAAAAACTGTTGGTGATCTCATCCAAAGAAAGAGGTGGTTGCATCTAGACGCTAGTCTTAGGGTCAGTTTTGCATTTTCCTCATTAATGGTAAGGATTGGGGTTAGAATTGAGGGAAGGGAAGAAGATTCTAGATCTGCATCTAGGGGAAACTAGCAGTAGGTCAGACCTGGGATTGAACATGAAGCAAGCACGGGATCATGATGAGCAGCAATGGGTTGGCAGTTCTTCTGGTAGTGCTAAATGTTAATGCAAACATACTGGGTCTATGTTCCCTCAGCCCTATGTTCCATCAGCCCAATGTTCCTCTCAGTCCTATGTCCCCTCAGCTCTATGTTACCTCAGTTCTATGTTCCCTCAGTTGTATCTTCTAAACGAGATCAGCAACCCAAATGAGAGGAAGAAACATTTTTGAAATTCTCTCAATATTGAGTATTTTTGGGTCTGCACAGAATGTAATCTTGCTTAACCCATAACTAAAGTATTGCATACTTTGTCAGATGCTCGATTAAGTTCTGGGTCCATATGTGTTAAGAGAATAGATAGAAAAAGGATCGGAACCAGAATGAAGAGCTCCACCCACTCTCTTTGAAAGTAACGGGAAAGTCTATAGGCCAAAATTCCCTCCCCTTACGAAATTCAAAAGATGCTATCATCTGCAAAATAGTGATTGGTCCAAAGCTCCGGAACTAATGCTACTCATTATCTCACGCATCCCATTTTATCATGACAGATCTACTGTATAATTTATGTTTAGTCTGTCCACAAGAGATTACACAGAATGTACCCCTGTTTAAGAGGGGAGGGGGAGGGGTGAAATGGAAGAGAGGGCCATTATAGACAAAAACTTGATGTTATGTGATAAGAAATATTTCACATAGCATATATTCTTCACACCCATGATGTACACAGGTATTTTGCCCTTAACAAAAAAACAGGATTCTGGCAAACCATTGGCCAATTCGCTGCAAATTTGTGGCAAGCTCATACATGCAAATTTGTTTTGTGGCAAACTGTTGCGGCGAGTTAGGGCAAACAATTCTGTGAAACTTGTGGTGAACATTCTACTGTTTGCTGCAAAGTTTGAATATGCAAATTAGATCTGTTTTTTTGGTTACTTTGGGTTAACAACATTTAAATGTTGTATCTACATAAACCAAATGACATATAACTTTAAATTAACTTGCGTCTCACAAATAAAACTAAACTAAACATACTAAATGTACTAAATAGTCAGCTGTTACAAAGTTGCCTTGATGTTGCTATGCTTCTCACGGAAACTGACATTCTATATATTTCTCATGAAGGAAATAATGTGTCTGCCTTGTATAAATGCTATATAAACAAACAATGTAGCTAGCATAAGCTGGGACTTAGCCCAACTAAATCTACCTTTGCATGTGTGGACAACTGTTCCTAGAGAGCCAAATTATACAAGATGTTTCTCCAGCCAAGCCTCAGTACAATTGATTCAAACTAATCAACTAATTATGATATTAAATCTAGACTGGGGACTGCATCATTAGAGACAGATGTCTAGTAGTTGTCTCTGTGTAAGGCTTGGGTGTAGGAAAAGCAACATCAAATTGAGTTATCCAAAATTAATTATTGTTAATTTACATCTCAAAGCTATATATGCAAGATCCTTTACCAGATGAGCACATATTTCTCTGTCCTCAGATTGATTGAAGGCCTCAATCTGTCTTTTTGCCTTGTAACTGATTGCTTCTAGAAGGAGAGAAGGAACTGTACATGATCAAGATGAGCTAGATACTAGTTTAAAGCAATAAAATATCTAATTGTTACAAAGAAAGATTCTATGGGCTACATTTTTGAGAATAATACATGTATCTTATCAAGCTTCAAGATGATACACTCATTTGTCACTCAAGAAAGGGGTTATGAGTTATTGCACCACAAACATCTCTCCAAAGTGTTGATGCATCCTCCTTCCAATACAGCCTCTTCCAACACCACGGGTAAGGCAAGGGTATCCATCTGCAAAAGTGAAATTGTGGTTTGATGTCAAGTCAGCTTATATTATTGCAACTTTAGCTGTTGTGCTAGCTAACATGCTACTGAACAGTGACACTAGAATATTTACATGCATATTGATATTGATAGACAGCAACACACTTTATTCACCTAAATAGTGTTTCGGCAAACCATTAGTTAGCTAGCTAGCTATCACATGAATTGTAAAAAATATGATAGCTAAAGCTAGCTAGCAAAGCGGTAGCCAGTCAATGATGTTGACAGATTGAAACTGGTATCAACAAAATGTGTTTCACTCAAACAAGGCTCATAAAACATGACATTGGTAACTAAGCATCAATTAGCTAACATTGTTATTTTAGGAAGCTTAATAAATAAGTTAGACACTCACCGGGCAACTTTGGTAGGTAGCTAGCTACAGTGCTTTGCGAAAGTATTCGGCCCCCTTGAACTTTGCGACCTTTTGCCACATTTCAGGCTTCAAACATAAAGATATAAAACTGTATTTTTTTTGTGAAGAATCAACAACAAGTGGGACACAATCATGAAGTGAAACGACATTTATTGGATATTTCAAACTTTTTTAACAAATCAAAAACTGAAAAATTGGGCGTGCAAAATTATTCATTTTTGTAAGGGTGGTGAGTTGATCAACTGTTGCATGATTAAATAAATAAGGACCATCAATAACAGATGCATGTTTATTGTAACACATCATATTTCAAAAAGCGTGATGGTCAGGCCAGGTCATTACCTGAAATATACATTTCATTTTGACCTTCTGCCAAGGACATTATTCTTTTGAAATTCTTTGTCGGTCCAATGGCCTTGCTTATTTATGCCAAATTGGATTGAAGTAGCTTCTGTAAATGCCAAGATAAATGACTCTAAATGTGTTTCCGGTCACCAATGGTTCAATATTTCAGTGGGTCATAGGCCATATCATTTTACATAGTGTATTTAAGCCAATCATTATAAAAATTACTTGAGTTGTTGCTGAGATAAAACATCTCAGAAAATGCAATTCAGGCTGCTGAAATATTGACAAAAGGTCAAGGTGATAGTGATTGAATATGTGCAGTAGGTCCCATATGTACCCTTACATATGTAGGAGCTAAAATAATCAGCATTTTGTAACCTTATAACAATAAGCGTTTGTGCTCATTTTGATAGAAATTGGTTTAGTGGGTACTGATGCCAAAACTATAGTTTGTTAACAAGTAATGTGTGGAGTGGTTTAAAAACGAGTTTTAATGACTCCAAGGGCTGAGGGAACATAGGTTTAGGGAACATAGAACTGAGGGAACATAGGGCTGAGGGAACATAGTGTGGACCACAAAATACTGGCATTTGCTTATGTTAGATTTTCTGGGGTTTAATGCACTCTGATTACTCAGAGTAATTTGAAAAATGAATCCAAACTTTCCTTAGTACTTCTACATCTCAAAAGGACATACAGATATACCTTCTCTGAAGAGCACTAGTGTGAACAAGTTTTAGATTCATTGATATCCAATTTTCCAACATTTGACACTGGAACAAATTCCAGAGAGGCTTTTTGAAACTAATTCAGTTCAGCTTGTAACTTGTAACTTTGTGGCATTATCCTTCATTATTAAAATGATTGACTTGGCCAGGAGAGCTTTGGAACTAAAGTACATTAAGAATATTGGGTCAAACCTTATTAAAGGCCCGCAAGTCCAGTAGTGTCTTCTGTGAAAAATGTTGTGGGTCAACCTGACTTTTTGGTTCTCGCTCTTTTGCCCTTTTTAGTCATAGTTCTTCCCTCACCTCCCTGACCACACAGAGTAACATACAGTTGAAGTCGGAAGTTTACATACACCTTAGCCAAATACATTTAAACTCAGTTATTCACAATTCCTGACATTTAATCCCTGTAAAAATTCCCTGTCTTAGGTCAGTTAGGATCACTAATTTATTTTAAGAATGTGCAATGTCAGAATAATAGTAGAGAGAATGATTTATTTCAACTTTTATTTCTTTCATCACATTCCCAGTGGGTCAGAAGTTTACATATGCTCAATTAATATTTGCAGCATTGCCTTTAATTTGTTTAACCTGTTTCGGGAAGCCTTCCACAAGCTTCCCACAATAAGTTGGGTGAATTTTTGCCCATTCCTCCTGACGAGCTGGTGTAACTGAGTCAGGTTTGTAGGCCTACGTGCTCGCACACGCTTTTTCAGTTCTGCCCACAAACGTTCTATGGGATTGAGGTCAGGGCATTGTGATGACCACTCCAATACCTTTACTTTGTTGTCCTTAAGTCTTTTTGCCACAACTTTGAAAGTTTGCTTGGGGACATTGTCCATTTGGAAGACCCATTTGCGACCAAGCTTTAACTTCCTGACTGATGTCTTGAGATGTTGCTTCAATATATCCACATAATTTTCCTCCCTCATGAAGCCATCTTTTTTTTGAAGTGCACCAGTCCCTCCTGCAGCAAAGCACCCCCACAACATGATGCTGCCACCACTGTGTTTCACAGTTGAGATGGTGTTCTTCAGCTTGCAAGCTTCCCCCTTTTTCCTCCAAATATAGCGATGGTCGTTATGGCCAAACAGTTCTATTTTTGTTTCATCAGACCAGAGGACATTTCTCTAAAAATTATTATCTTTGGCCCCATGTGCAGTTGCAAACCGTTGTCTGTTTTTTTATGGTGGTTTTGAAGCAGTGGCTTCTTCCTTGCTGAGTGGCCTTTCAGGTTATGTCGATTATAGGACTTGTTTTACTGTGGATATAGATACTTTGTACCTGTATCTTCTCTTCACAAGGCCCTTTGTTGTTGTTCTGGGATTGATTTGCACTATTCGCACCAAAGTACGTTCATCTCTAGGAGACAGAGCACGCCTCCTTCCTGAGTGGTATGATGGCTGTGTGGTCCCATGGTGTTTATACTTGCATACTATTGATTGTACAGATGAACGTGGTACCTTTCAGGCATTTGGAAATTGCTCCCAATGATGAACCAGACTTACGGAGGTCTACAATTTTTTTTCTGAGGTCTTGGCTGATTTCTTTGGATTTTCCAATGATGTCAAGCAAAGAGGCAATGAGTTTGAAGGTAGGCCTTGAAATACATCCACAGGTACTCCTCCATTTGACTCAAAGTATGTCAATTAGTCTAACAGAAGATTCTAAAGCCGTGACATTTTCTGGAATTTTCCGAGCTGTTTAAAGGCACAGTCAACTTAGTGTATGTAAACTTCTGACCCACTGGAATTGTGATACAGTGAATTATAAGTGAAATAATCTGCCTGTAAACAATTGTTGGTAATATTACTTGTGTCATGCACGAAGTAGATGTCCTAACCAACTTGCCAAAACTATAGTTTGTTAACAAGTAATGTGTGGAGTGGTTTAAAAACGAGTTTTAATGACTCCAAGCTAAGTGTATGCAAACTTCTGACTTCAACTGTATTTGCCCACTCGGTAGTACAATATGGACCTCAGAGATACATACATTTTGGGAATGGAGGTTGTTCAAAACACTTTGAAAGTCACTAAACAACAGCATCAAATATTTATATAAATATTGATAGGGTATTTTGATGTTTTCTAATATGGACTCCTGTAAATATTGGGTTTGTTTTTAGAACACGTAAGCAACCTTTACGCTTGCCGGTAGCCTACAGAAGTTGTTTGTGTCTAACTTTTTTGTTGTTGCATTAAACATGTCATGGTTTGATATTGCCCATTTGGTTGACCGGTCAGTCCTCAACTCTGAGGGTCTACTTATTGTTTACTGACTAATCTGTCCAACAGTTAAACACGTGCTTTGAATTGATGTGGAAAGATACTCATGAATGATATGAATGAATTACATATTTTACTTATTTTACTACACATTTTCAAGTAAAGTCACATATGTTACAGTAAATTACTAGCCCCCGGCTGATTGTATTTTCCAAATTATACAGATTATTATTATTATTGTTATCTCATGATCATCATCAAATTCATATCTTTCCATGATTTCTGCTACATTTTTCACATGCTTCAAACGTGAACATGCATCTTCACAATTGATACATGCATTAAATGTACAACATCTGAAGATATATATATCAGCAATATTTTAATACTTTATTTTTTACATTTAAAACAGTCAACTGTATGCCAACTGTTTACCGTGTGTGGCCTTTTTGACAGCGACAGCCTCTTGATATGAAGTGGAATGCTAGAATGCTCAGTTCATTTTGTGCTGTAGTCAGTGGTGTAAAGTACTTAAGTAAAAATACTTTAAAGTACTACTTAAGTAGTTTTTGGGGGTATTTGTACTTTACTTTACTATTTATACTTTTACTGCACTATATTCCTGAAGAAAATAATGTACTTTTTACTCCATACATTTTCCCTGACACCTAAAAGTACTCATTACATTTCAAATGCTTAGCAGGACAGGACAATGTCAAATTCACACACATCAAGAGAACATCCCTGGTCATCCCTGCTGCTTCTGATCTGGCAGACTCACTAAGCATAAGTGCTTCATTTGTAAATTAGGTGTGCCCCTGGCTATCCGTAAAAAAAGAAAGAAAATCGTTCCGTCTGGTTTACTTAATAAACTCAGCAAAAAAAGAAACGTCCTCTCATTGTCAACTGCGTTTATTTTCACCAAAATTAACATGTGTAAATATTTGTATGAACATAACAAGACTCAACAACTGAGACAAACTGAACAAGTTCCACAGACATGTGACTAACAGAAATGGAATAATGTGTCCCTGAACAAATGGGTGGGGGTGGGGGTAAAATCAAAAGTAACAGTCAGTTTCTGGTGTGGCCACCAGCTGCATTTAATACGGCAGTGCATCTCCTCCTCGTGGACTGCACCAGATTTGCCAGTTCTTGCTGTGAGATGTTACCCCACTCTTCCACCAAGGCACCTGCAAGTTCCCGGACATTTCTGGGGGGAATGGCTTTAGCCCTCACCCTCCAATCCAACAGGTTCCAGATGTGCTCAATGGGATTGGCTGGTGGCGTTGTCATGCTGGAGGGCCATGTCAAGATGAGCCTGCAGGAAGGGTACTACATGAAGGAGGAGGATGTCTTCCCTGTAGCGCACAGCGTTGAGATTGCCTGCAATGACAACAAGCTCAGTCCGATGATGCTATGACACACCTCCCCAGACCATGACGGAGTCTCCACCTCCAAATCAATCCCGCTCCAGAGTACAGGCCTCAGTGTAACGCTCATTCCTTTGACGATAAACACAAATCCGACCTTCGCCCTTGGTGAGACAAAAATGTGACTCGCCAGTGAAGAGCACTTTTTGCCAGTCCTGTCTGGTCCAGCGACTGTGGGTCTATGCCCATAGGCGACGTTGTTGCCAGTGATATCTTGTGAGGACCTGCCTTACAACAGGCCTACAAGCCCTCAGTCCAGCCTCTCTCAGCCTATTGCGGACAGTCTGAGCACTGATGGAGGGATTGTACGTTCCTGGTGTAACTCGGGCAGTTGTTGTTTTCATCCTGTACCTGTCTCGCAGGTGTGATGTTCGGATGTACCGATCCTGTGCAGGTGTTGGTACACGTGGTCTGCCACTGCGAGGACGATCAGCTGTCCATCCTGTCTCCCTGTAGCTCTGTCTTAGGCGTCTTACAGTACGGACATTGGAATTTATTGCCCTGGCCACATCTGCAGTCCTCATGCCTCCTTGCAGCATGCCTACGGCACGTTCACGCAGATGAGCAGGGACCTTGGGTATCTTTCATTCTGTGTTTTTCAGAGTCAGTAGAAAGGCCTCTTTAATGTCCTAAGTTTTCAGAACTCTGACCTTAATTGCCTCCCGTCTCTTAGCTGCTAGTGTCTTAACGACCGTTCCACAGGTGCATGTTCATTCATTGTTTATGGTTCATTGAACAAGCATGGGAAACAGTGTTTAAACCCTTTACAATGAAGATCTGTGAAGGTACTTGGATTTTTACAAATTATCTTATATTGTCCTGAACTTATATTGTCCTGATCTTATATTGTCCTGAAAAAGGATGTACATTTTTTTGCTGAGTTTATAAGGAATGTGAAATTATTTAGACTTTACTTATATGTATAAAGTGCTTATTCAACAATATCTTTGTAGGTGTTTAAAACGTGTTTACAGATGCATACTAATGTCAGGTAGTGGGAGACAGCCACTAGGTGGTGCACAAATATTATAATGCTAACAAAAGTCATCTAGCACTTCCACTCTAATGAAAAGCAAATACTGAAACACCTGTGGATTTTAGAGATATATTTCTCACAGACCACCATCACATGCATATGTCAAATCCTTTTAAAGTTGAGGTGCACAACAATTAGCTTAGCTGATGTGCAGGTTTGGTGCAGTTGGCATTTTTGCGACAATTTGACATGAAGATCTGCACCAGAGAAAAATTACTCACGGACACGTTGAAGTAAAAATATTGTTTTGAAATTGAATGTATTGTAAAGACATTAAATGTTACACTGTAATGCATTTTTTTCCCATCTTTGCCCTTTTTTCCTTTTGCATGATTAAAAAGTCCTTGTTCAGTAGATTATGATTTAACTGGGTTTTAGATGTGGTTTTATAGATAAGTTTTGTAAGGACCCAGACATCAATTAAGCATGCATGCTTTCTTGGAGACGTTGGTATAACCGTTGCCTAAGTTTCACACTAAGTATCTGCTTGCATCATTTCTGAGATGAATCAAATTGGCACACGCCGTAATACACGCATATTTCACTTCACATTCTAAATCACACCCGTCCTGAAACCGTGTGTGAATGAACAATCATTAAAACTCTGCCTGGAAAACGCCCTCCATCCAACTTTCATGGTGACAATAACAGCCTTTAATTGCTGTATAATTTGGAACTATTGGAATTTGGCAACATCAAAGAAAGAGAGAGCAAATTTCAGCAAACATTTTTGTAGGTGGCTGTTGTGCCCTTGTGCAAGGAGCCTAACCCTTCCAGGGGTGCTCCAACCTTGGCAATTGTTTGTGTCTTGGAAGGTTTAGGTTTAGCTTAAGACAAATTTAAATTTCCAAAGTCTTCTTAGGCCCTTTTTTACACGGATGAAAGTTGAAAGACATTCAGTGGAGTCAGGGAAATCATGAGGGGATAGGGTTCCCCTCTTCATCAACATCAAATGGTGTGCTGACTCGAGCGCAGTGGAAGTCTTGACCCATTGTTCAGCTGCTAAATGCCGACCGTTCTACCTTCCAAGGGAGTTTTCAGCTATCATGACTGATGTATACAAGCTGTGTCACGATAGTCGATATGGAATGGACCAAGGTGCAGCGTTGTGAGCGTATATTTTTCTTTATTTGCAAATGTTGCCAACAAAACAATAATACAACAAAACGAACGTGACGCTTACTAGGGCTATACAGGCCACTAACAAAGTCAACTACCAAAAGGGAAAAAGGCTGCCTAAGTATGATTCCCAATCAGAGACAAAGATAGTCAGCTGTCCCTGATTGAGAACCATACCCGGCCAAAACATAGAAACAAACAACATAGAATGCCCACCCCAAATCACACCCTGATCTAACCAAATAGAGAAATAAAATGTATCTCTAAGGTCAGGGCGTGATAGTACCTCCCCCCCCCCCCAAAGGTGTGGACTCCTAGCTGTCCGGGTGGGCATCTACCCTCGGTGGCGGCTCCGGCTCGGAACGTAGCCCCCGCTCCACCTCTGGCTCCCCAAACTTTGGTGGCACCGCAGGCCCCAGACTGGGGAGCCTCACTGGAGGCTCCGGACTGGAGACCGTCGCTGGAGGCTCCGGACTGGAGACCGTCACTGAAGGCTCCGAACTGACCCGTGGAGCAGGCACAGGATGAACCGGGCTGTGGGGGAGCACTGGAGATCTGGTGCTTATCCTTGGCATCACTCTTCCAGGCTGAATGCTCACTTTAGCCCGGCACCTCCAGGGCGCAGGCACAGGTCGAACTGGGCTGTGGGGGAGCACTGGAGATCTGGTGCTTAACACTTGACCGCTCCTCATGGCGGAATGCCCACTTTAGCCCGGCACGTGCGGAGCGCAGGCACAGGATGCACTGAACTGTCACAGCGCACCGGAGACACAGTGTGCAGAGCCGGCGCAGGATACCCTGGGACGAAACGGCACACTGGAGACCAAGAGCGCTGAGCTGGCACAATCTGCCCTGGCTGGATACCCACTCTAGCGTGGCACTTGCGGAGAGCTGGCTCCGAGCGCACCGGGCTGTGCACGCGCACTGGAGACACCGTGCGCTTTACCGCATAACACGGTGCCTGACCAGTCCACACTCCTTGCCGTGAGCTCCGCCAACCTCCCCGTGTGCCCCCCTCCAAAACATTTTGGAGTGGCTTCTCGGGCTTCCATCGATGACTTGCCTCCTCATATCCTCGCTGCTCCTCCTTCTCTGCCTTTATCTCCTCCTTTGGACGGCAATATTCTCCAGCCTGCCTCCAGGGTCCTTTACCGTCCAGGATCTCCTCCCATGTCCATGAGTCCCTTTCTCCACGCTGCTTGGTCCTTTGGTGGTGGGTAGTTCTGTCACAATCGTCGTATGGAATGGACCAAGGTGTAGCGTGGTGAGCGTATATTTTTCTTATTTGCAAATGTCACCAACAAAACAATAATACAACAAAACGAACGTGAAGCTTACTAGGGCTATACAGGCCACTAACAAAGTCAACTACCCACAACTACCAAAAGGATAAAAGGCTGCCTAAGTATGATTCCCAATCAGCGACAGCTGTCCCTGATTGTGAACCATACCCGGACAAAACATAGAAACAAACAACATAGAATGCCCACCCCAAATCACACCCTGACCTGACCAAATAGAGAAATAAAACGTCTCTCTAAGGTCAGGGCGTGACAAGCTGTAACATAATGAACTGTACAAGGATATAAACAAGTAGGAAAACTTGCACCCGGAGGCTGCTTTTCTTGTTGCCGGCTATTTTAATTAAGACAGGTGATGCCCAACTTCCATCAACATGTCTCCTACTCCACTAGGGGCGCTAAAATTCTAGAACACTGTTACTCTACCTACAATCAAGCATACATGGCCCTCCCTCGTCCCCTATTTGGCAAATCAGATCATGACTCCGCACTCCTGCTTCTTGTTTAAAGCAAAAGATCAAACAGGAACTACCCGTGACTCGCTCCATTAAGAGATGGTCATCAGAATCAGAGATGATGGTACAGGACTGCTTTGCTAGTGCTGATTAGAATATGTTCAGAGAGTCTGCCGAAAACATTGATGAGTTAACTACCTCCGTCACTGGCTTCATTAGGAAACACAGGGCTATCACAGACAACCCTGAAGCTACGGCTGAGGACAGAAACAAGTACAAGAAGTCCCGTTTACGACCTCTGTAGAGTCATCAAACAAGCAAATGGACAATATAGGAACAAGGTGGAATCATATTGCACAGGCTCCAAAGCCCACAGCATGTGGAAGGGTCTACAGTCCTTCATGGATTACAAAGGAAGACCCAACAAGACGCAGCATTTTATACACGCTTCAACAATAACAACACTGTGCCGTGCATGAGGACTCCTACCAAACCAGTGGGCTTGAGGATCTCACTCTCTGAGGCCGACGTAAGTTCTTTAATCAGTTCAACGCTTGCAAAGCCGCAAGCTGAACAGTACTCCAGGGCACGTTCTCAGAGCATGCACAGAACAGATTGCAGGCATATTCACAGTCATTATTCAACATCTCCTTGTCCCAATCTGTAATCCCCTTGTCTTAAACTGACCAACATCATTCTTGTTTGCTGACGACACCACAGTGGTTGGCCTGATCACAGACAAAGATGAGACAGCCTACAGGGACAAGGTCAGTGACCAGACAGTGTGGTGCAGGGACAACAACCTCTCCCTCAACGTCAGTAAGACCAAAGAGCTGATTGTGGACTACAGGAAACGGGGGGAGAGCAAGCCCCCATCCACATAGACAGAGCTGTATTGGAGGGGATTGAGAGCTTCAAGCTCCTCAGTGTCCAAATCACTAAGGACTTGAAATGGTCCACACACAAGTATAAAGTCATGAAGAAGGCACGCGCGTTTGCGTCTCTTCCACTTCAGGAGGTTGAAAAGGTTTGGCATGGGCCCTCAAATCCTCAAAACATTCTATAGCTGCACCATTGAGAGCATCTTGACTGGCTGTATCACTTCTTGGCATGGCAACAGCACCGCCCTCAATCGCATGGCGCTACAGAAGGTGGTGCAGACAGCCCAGTACATCACTGGGGCCAAGCTCCCTGCCATCCAGGACCACTATATCAAGCTATCTGATTTGAACCTTGTATAAGATGTTTTTCTCTTTGCACAGTCACAGGACTCTACACAGTGACACACACTGACACACACACACACACACACACACACACACACACACACACACCCACACACAATTTACTCAAGTAACAAGTGTTGAATTTTATGTTGTATAATTACACAAAATCTGAATAGTTCCCATGCATGAAACTACTGTACATTCCTTGTGTTGTTGTAAGTGCCATTTTTAATGTCACACACTTCCTTCTACTTCCGCATTCCCCATCATAAACATCCCCTGTCCCCATTACCTCTTACTGACTATTGTACCCATGTGGAGGTAGGTTACTGAAAAATTGTCCCATGAAAATCATAATCAATCCTATATGTTAAAACACAGATATTGAGTTGATATTATCACTGACAGTGTAATATTTTGGTCTTCTACCATTATATTGTGATATTTATGCATCTATTAACTTTTATATGTTGATTTGTGAATGCTGTATATGCTAATGTAAACTCACCCCAATTCAGTACAAAGTACACCCCATTCATACGAGGCTGCAAAGAAAACTAATGGGACTGTAGCGAATGTGTTGACTTCAAAATCTGGGGTGTGAACTACGTTTCTATTCAAGCGTTGATCGACATGCCCGGCAAGTGCGGGGCGCTGGCACAGGACGCACTGGGCTGTGAAGGCGCACTGGAAACAGTGCGTAGAGCCAGCGCAGGGTATCCTGGTCCGAGGAGGTGTACTGGAGACCAGGAGCGCTTACCCGGCACAACCCGTTCTGGCTGGATGCTCATTTTTGCACGGCAAGTGCGGAGAGCTGGCACCAAGAGCGTGCTTCTTGGCACCTGGATCCGCCAACCACCCCGTGTGCCCCCCCAAAACATTTTTTGGGGCTGCCTCTTGTGCTTGCGTCGTGGTTGCGAACCCCGGAGTCGTCGTTGATCCTCCTTCGCTGCCTCCACCTGCTTCCACGGCAGGCTCTTCACTCCTGCCACTCTTCCCAAGTCCAGGATGTTCTCTCCCTAATCTCATCCAAAGACCAGGATGCCATTACCTCCTGGGCACGCTGCTTGATCAGTTGTTGATGGGATATTCTGTCATGATGTTCATAATAATGATGGTCTGATCAGCGTACTTTGAGTTCCACATACTTTTAATGAATAAAGTGATACTTAAGTAAATACAAAACAAATAAAGAATAAACAAACCGTGACGACAATGCAGTGTGATCACGCAACTAAGCATAAACAATATCCCATAACCCACAGGTGGAAAAATGCAACTTAAGTATGATCCCCAATTATAGACAACGATAACCAGCTGCCTCTAATTGGGAATCATACAAATCACCAACATAGAAAATCAAACCTAGAACCCCACATATAAAATATAAACTAGAACAAAAACCCCTAGTCACGCCCTGACCTACTCTACCATAGAAATACAGGTTTTCTATGGTCAGGATGACTCAAAACTATACACGTAGCTACTACAGCGAGTGAAATCACTGCAACACTTAACAAAGAGCTGCAGTTAGTTTCAGAATGGAATATGTTTGTCTTAAATAATGAGGGTCCTTAATTAATAAATACAAATACAAACAATTCATGTAATGTACTGTACGTAATGCCTGGATGTTAATAAGAAAGTTGGCTAGCCTAGGCCTATAGGTTGAACTGTACACTTCGCTTTCTGAATGTAAATTGCATTTGTATTACATTGTTATGTCATTCATGAAATCATTGTTATATCCCTGTCTACTGTATCCATGTGGAAGAGAAGAGTTGATGCATAAGGTCAGCACAACATTTCATTTATGGATGTTGTTTGTTTTACTATCAGAGAAAAAAAGATAAATACAAACCCATTTCAAAGACTAAAAGCATTGTATTTGGGAAAATAATTGACTAAACCTCAACTAAATCTTGTAATAAATAACGTGGAAATTGAACACATTGAGATGACTAAACTGCTTTGAGTAACCCTGGATTGTAAACTGTCATGGTCAAAACATGTTGTACAACAGTAGCTAAAAAAAAGAAAACACCATCAACCAGGCAGGTCCTACAGACCCTAGTTTTGTCGCACATGGACTACTGTTCAGTCGTATGGTCAGGTGCTACAAAGAGGGACTTAGGAAAATTACAATTGGCCCAGAACAGGGCCCAATAGGCCCAGAACAAACGTACACGGAGTGCTATCATTAATAATATGCATGTAAATCTCTCATATTGCTGGACCCCAGGAAGATCAGCTGCTGCCTTGGCAGTAATAATAAATACAATTACAAATACTCCACGTACTGTACTGTACGTAACGCTTGGCCGTTATTGAGAAAGTTGGCTAGCCTAGGCCGATACTGTACATTTGTCTTTCTTAATGTAAATTGCATTTGCATTACATTGTTATGTTGTTCATGAGATCATTGTTATATGTTGTTTGTTTTACTATCAGAGAATACAAGATTAACACCAAACCTGATCCTTTGGTTATATGTAAACCGATCAAAAAACAATGCAGAGGCAATCAACACCGGTCACGTTCACACTCACACGCATAATATGCACACACATTTATGCTGACTCTACTGTACACACACTCACTTACATACAATCAACATATACGCTGCTGCTACTCTGTTTATCATATATCCTGATGCCCAGTCACCCCTATACATGCTGTATCTACATCTATTTCTCCAGTATCCCTGCACATTGTAAATGTCATGTTGGAACTGACCCTATATATAGCATACTTTCTTTCTTGTGTTCTAATTTATTTTCTATTTTTCATCATCTGTTTCTGTTCTGCCTTATGTGGACTACATTGATATTGATTACTGCATTGTTGGAAGAAATGGATTTCACTGTACTTGTGCATGTGACATTAAAACTTAAAACAGAATATTTCTATTACTTTTCTATTTTTCTCTCTGCATTGTTGGGAAGGGCCCATAAGTAAGCATTTTCACTGTTAGTCTACACCTGTTGTTTACAAAGCATATGACAAATAACATTTGATTTGATTTTGATTTGACATTCTGTTGCTAATGTAAATTGAAAAGTTAATGTACATATTATGTCAATTGAATTTCTTGTTGTGGCGTTGTATCTAATAGGGCCCTTGTCAGAAAAAAATTCTGGCCCAAGCAATAAGGATATCCGTTATGCGATGCACTCATGCTTTGTTATTACAGAGGCCTCCATTACTGGCCAGCAAAGTTTATCTCTCACTAGGTCCCCTGTGGTACACAATGTACTTTGAAAATGGGGCGGATGATTTCTGGTGAAAGCACCACGCACACCACTTGTGGATGGCTGGTCTCTATTTCTCTTTAGGAAGACAATGTGACAATTGCGAGCTAATCACGTGAAAGCCTACTATGCACAACATGGCTCAGGAAAGGCACATTGAAATGTATGCATGGAACAAGGACTTGTAACATGACTCATTATGGTCATAAGAATGGAGGTCTGTGCGTCTGATATTGTTGGGTTGTGTTTAACTTTACTGAAAGGAATGGTGGTATCTGTTCATCACTAGCTCTGTAGCCAGGTACATCTTTGTGCTGGAGTACTATCAGTGCATCAGTTTTCAATATGAAGACATGGAATGTACTACAAAAATACAACTAAGAGAACCAACAAGCTGTAGTAGTGCTGTCAAAGGTGTTAACAAAATTAGCTTGGGTAACAAGTGAGCTTTTCCTTTTATGATTCCATTCCTAGCGTGGAAACGCATCATGATGTGGTGTGAACGGCCTACCAGAAAATTAGTGCAACTGATTGAGCAGGCTTCCTTCCCCTTGAGTTCCACAGCAAAAACGCATAAACAAAAATACAATGGGACTGGGAAACAATCATTTGCTCCATTCACAAGGTCTAAATGCACATACGCAAGTTATTAATAGTGAAGCACTGAAAGCAGGTGTCTTTTTTTTAAATTACAGAGGAAAATATTTACTGTCCTAACCTAGCTTTCTAGCCTCCAAGGTGCCCCTAGCTTCAGAGAAAAAAAATACTTTATCGGCAACACGTTCTATGAAGTCCATATGCATAATGAGTTATAAACCATTATACGTTTTTGTCAGTGAGCAGCACATCATTGTTACTGCATCATAATCTTTGTTTGTTGTGTTATAGCATAGTTATAAGCCACTTTAAAGTCACCTTTGATTGCTTTAGGTAAAGTGATGAAATGCCTAAGCCAGACAGATATAATACACCATAAGCTGTTATGTTATGAGCATCACACAGTGTGCCACAAGAGGAACTTTGTAGATCCTACCACCAGAGCCCATACTGTGCATTTAAAGAGAGCTTGGCAGATATTCAAGGTGGATGTGTGGCACCATCAAGGAAATCGTACCACAAAGCTTTAAAAAGAACATCCAGAGTAATTGAATGGGAATACTGGCTTTCAAGAATAGTGGCTTATAAGGAATAGTGGTTTATAAGTATATTATAACATGCCATTAAAAAAGATTGTGACAAAAACACTGAATAATCCTTGAGGAAAAAGTGACCAGCATTTATGAAGCACTATGTTGCTGTACTTTATAAGTGATTATGATTACACCGTACCCAAACCGGTCGCGCGCATGCGCCATCGTGAGCAAATTGATTTTGTCCCCCCACACCAAACACGATCACGACACACAGGTGCAAGTATCAAAACAAACTCTGCACCAATTATATATATACAATTTGGGGACAGGTTGCAAAGCATTAAACATTTATGGCAATTTAGCTAGCTATCTTACAGTTGCTAGCTAATTTGTCCTATTTAGCTAGCTTGCTGTTGCTAGCTACTTTGTTGTGGGATATAACGATGAGTTGTTATTTCACCTGAAATGCATAAGGTCCTCTACTCTAACAATTAATCCACACATAAAAACTGTCAACTGAATAATTTCTAGTCATCTCTCCTCCAGGCTTTTTCTTCTTTGGACTTTATATGGCGATTGGCATCTAATAGTATTACCATGACGACGACCGACCTCAGTTCGTCTTTCGTCTTTGGGTATCTGCTTCTATAAACCAATGAGGAGAGAGGAGAGGCAGGACTTGCAGCACATTCTGCGCCACAAATAGAAGCAACATCTATTTTAGCACCTGGCAACGCAGGCGCTCGTTGGCGCGTGCGAGCAGTGTGGTGGCAATGACTGAATAACATGTATGTGTAAATTTATTTTGCAAAGCTCGCGCACACGACGCGAGCAGTGTGGTTAGCATGTTATACTTATAATGCATTAGGAGTATTGGTATACGGAATTCTATATGAGTCTTTATGTGCGTCTATAACTATGCTTATACTGCATCATAGTGCATTAACACTGCATGTATAATGTTGTATAATGCATTATGCATGTGGCCTTCATAGAAAGTGTTTTATTTTTAGGGGGTAGATCATCTTTAATATTTCAGATAGATTGTGGCATCTCTCAATGTAATTGTCTGCACCATTTTCAATCCCCCATATATATATATATATATATATATATATATATATATATATATATATATATATATATATATATATATATACATATATATATACATATATATATATATGGGGGATATATACAGTATATATATATGGGTAAACATCTATATTATTTTAAATATGCTTTCCTTCTTCATTATTTTCACCTAACCCTAACACCCCTCCCCTAATTGGAGTGAACTAAAGTACAACAATACTTTGGCTTCTACTTCCAGTTTATACATACCATATACATTTTACAGACACAGTATATTTTACATGAGTTATCTTTTAGATTTATTTTTTAGTCCCCACCCTATATCTACCATTTCATAGGAAGTGTAACCCACACACTCACACACACTAAATGCCAGGCTTGTCCAGACCAGTCAAGCCAGGCTGGCATCCTTCAGATATCTAGTTGCTTCCTGTAGGCCTACTCAGTGTGATTGACTACTTCTAGCTGTTTCCTGTATTTAGTGTGATTGAATACATCTTGTTGCTTCCTGTATTCATCTAGCTGCTTCAGGTATTCAGTGTAATCAGTCTGCAAAAGCACCTTCAGTAAATTATTCAAATGTACAGGGGGCATTGACTACTTCGAGCATGGACCAAAGGGAGTACATTCAAAATAAAGAGCGATCTGCAGTTGCTATTTTTTTGTACTTGACTGACATGTAGCACAGAAATTTTGGAGTGGAACCAACAAGGGACAAGATGAAGGTTATTTCAGCAGCTACCCATTCTGTATGCTGAATATGTGTGGTTGTAACTTGTGTCTGTGGTTTAATTGGACACTCATCTGTTGTTGCTTGGGGCAAAATGATAATGTAAACTAATTTAAAGTAAATTCACCCGATTCCTCAACAGGTTTTTCCACCTAAGAATCAGGTCACACACTCAGCATATCATTACAGTGGTTAGAAAGTACCCGCTCTCTGCTGGAAGGAGAATAGCTCTGCTTCAGGCTAATTATAACTGAATGACTAAATACATTTCAACTCATGCTGAAACATGTTAATGTTCTAGAAACGGCTAACTAGGCATTCAGGTGAAACTAGAGAAGTTCAGTGCAGCATTGCAGCATATTTCCTGTCAGTGAGTTTTGCAAGTGGGGTTGGGAGAGGGAGTCTGCAAAGCTGACAAAATAAGCAATTTCTAAGTCATTTTAGTCTTTCTTCTTTCTATAAAATTACATTTCAGTCACAATATAAAACAATGAAAGCACATGGCAGATGGAAGAAAAAAACGAACAAATAAGCAATACTGCCAGTTGTCATTCTTTGGTTTAAAATACTTTGCTGAAGGTCATTGTTCCTTTTTCCAAGCCTACCTGCATGACTGAAAATGTGACAGCCAATGAATCATAACTACCTTGCCTGAAGATAATCTAATCTCTGAGCAAAATATAGAAACAGTGAAAATAAAGAGACATCACAATTGGAGAAAGAATAATAAACATTTTCTCCAAAAGAAGAGTGTTACACATAAAGTGTTCCTGGATTTTATTTTATTTTTATTTTACCTTTATTTAACTAGGCAAGTCAGTTAAGAACAAATTCTTATTTTCAATGACGGCCTAGGAACAGTGGGCTATATTTTGCTATGGAAGGTTTTTCACATGGCTGAAGTCATCTGTGTAAACTGTTGGCTTTGAAACTTGCACCTAATCAGAGCACAAACAAATAAGCATAAATAAAATAGCGAACGTTCTTGGTTGCTATTGCCAGTTAGCTAGCCAACTAACGTTTGCTGACATTACAAGCTAACAAGGATGTGATGTTAGCTGTATGGACAGATCGTGCACGAGCACAACTCAATGTTGACAATATATCCCACATTATTCCACAAAGCACAGCTAGCTAGCAAAGTTCATAGTCAACATTGAACTTTGGGAAACTGCTACGCTGGTCATTTATAATACATGCAATGGCCATTTCTGATCTAACATTAGCTACTCCATACACTAAGTGAAATACAATTGTATTTGTCACATGCACAAAATACAACCTGTGTAGACTTTACTGTGAAATTCTTGCTTGTGAGCCCTTCTCAACAATGCAGAGTTAACTCTTAGATGTTATATCCCCCATATGTGTAAAGACCAACGCTGGAGTCGAGAAGCAGGTACGGGGAGTTGACATTTAATTAGGAACAGACAAAGAGCAAGACAGGAACAGCGTCAGCACATGGATACACAACGACAAATGACAATCAATGCAGCAGCGGGGAATAGAGATGGGGAACTGACAAATCTAGGGGAGGAAATAAACAGGTGAGTGAGTCCAGGTGAGTCCAATAATACGCTGATGCGCGTGACTGGGAAAGGCAGGGGTATGTACTGATGGTGGCAGGAGTGCATAATGCTAGGGAGCCTGATGGGGAGCGGGAGCAGTCATGACAGTCATACCCCCCCCCCTCCCCCCCTCTAGGGGCGCTACCCGGCGTCCCACCTGGGCGAGCCTGGCGGGCCGGCTGAGGCACGGGCACTGGACAAACCGTCTGGGTGTAAAATCCAGATGAACCGGCAGGGGCGTGAGAGACTGCCAAACCGGCTGAGGCGTGGGAGCCTGATGACCTGGTTGAGGCGTGACAGCCTGAGGATCCCACTGGACCATGGGAGCCTGATGATGGGAGCCTGTTTGCGAGCCGGCTGGGCATAAAAACCTGACGATCCGGCTGAGACCTGACGTGGGATGGGTTGGAGTGCATAATGCTGGGGAGCCTGGCGCCTTTGAGCACCAGGGAAGGGGAGCGGGAGCAGGTATGACAATATGGGGGATTTTGAGAGGTTGAGGACTGGTTCCGAATGAATGCTGTAAGGTCCCGTGCCTTATAATGCTATAATGCTAAAAAGTCCTATCGGTCTGTTCTCTGTTTCCATTCTCTAAGCGGAGCCGACTTGAAATGTCAAGTTTCAGACCCCACATTTGCGTAGGGAGTGACGTGTCACATTTTCTGGCCTATCCAGACAGCAAATCGATTATCTCTTCCTCTGAGCGAGTGAGCCCAGTTTGGGAGACAGCAAATTAAGTGAGTACTGACATTGTGGTTTAATCTCACAGTAATATTATCAGCCAGATTTAGAGCTCTCAACATAAAAAAATACTATATAAATAATTTAATAGAATTGAAAGAAGACCACTTTCTCTTTCTCACAGATGGACAAAATCACTTTGTACTTAAAGCTGAAGTTGTAACGAGTCTGCACACATATGTGCCACTCAGTGGACATTTAGCACAAAATTCTCTGTCGACAGTTATATCAAATATACCAATATTGTACTGTCAGTAAATATGATCGTATTTATTTTACAGTTATAATAAATTTGAAATCCTATAGTAAGTCATTTAGAATTTGATTGATACTATATTTAGAAAGCAGTTGAGTCATTTCAAGCCCTATTGCCCCACTTTTGATGAATAGTGAAAAAATATGATTTTTCATATTTTCATAGTATTTGTACTATATACTTGTGCCCTCAAAAGTGAGTACACCACAACAATTTATCATAAAGCTGAGTTCCAGATGTTTATTTTATGTAACATGTCCAGTTATTGTTTATGGCCATCTCTTGAAAAATGTGTACATTTGAGTATTTCCATTTCGGCGGAAATTAACATTCTGCTACATCATTCAACTGGTAAAAAAATATTATAAAAATAAAAATAGTAACACGAGAGGAATAAATAAGCTATATACAGGGAGACCAATGTGCAGGGGTACAAGGTATTTGAGGTTGATATGTACATAAAGGCAGGGTAAAGTGACAACGCATCAGGATAGATAATACATTTGAAAAAATCACCTTTATTTAACCAGGTAGGCTAGTTGAGAACAAGTTCTCATTTACAACTGCGACCTGGCCAAGATAAAGCATAGCAGTGTGAACAGACAACAACACAGAGTTACACATGGAGTAAAGAATAAACAAGTCAATAACATCGTAGGAAAAAAAGAGTCTATATACATTGTGTGCAAAAGGCATGAGGAGGTAGGCAATAAATAGGCCATAGGAGCGAATAATTACAATTTAGAAGATTAACACTGGAGTGATAAATTATCAGATGATCATGTGCAAGTAGAGATACTGGTGTGCAAAAGAGCAGAAGAGTAAATAAATAAAAACAGTATGGGGATGAGGTAGGTATATTGGTTGGGCTATTTACAGGTGGACTATGTACAGCTGCAGCGAACAGTTAGCTGCTCAGATAGCAGATGTTTAAAGTTGGTGAGGGAAATAAAAGTCTCCAACTTCAGCGATTTTTGAAATACGTTCCAGTCACAGGCAGCAGAGAACTGGAAGGAAAGGCGGCCAAATTAGGTGTTGGCTTTAGGGATGATCAGTGAGATACACCTGCTGGAGCGCGTGCTAAGGGGGGGTGTTGCCATCGTGACCAGTGAACTGAGATAAGGTGGAGCTTTACCTAGCATGGACTTGTAGATGACCTGGAGCCAGTGGGTCTGGCGACGAATATGTAGTGAGGGCCTGCTGACTGGAGCTTACAGGTCGCAGTGGTGGGTGGTATAAGGTGCTTTAGTAACAAAACGGATGGCACTGTGATAAACTGCATCTAGTTTGCTGAGTGGATTATTGGAAGCTATTTTGTAGATGACATCGCCGAAGTCAAGGATCGGTAGGAGAGTCAGTTTTACTAGGGTAAGTTTGGCGGCGTGAGTGAGTGAAGGAGGCTTTGTTGCGAAATAGAAAGACGATTCTAGATTTGATTTTGGATTGGAGATGTTTGATATGAGTCTGGAAGGAGAGTTTACAGTCTAGCCAGACACCTAGGGTGCAAGCATCGAACGGTTGAAAAGCATGCATTTGATTTTACTAGCGTTTAAGAGGAGTTGGAGGCCACGAAAGGAGTTTTGTATGGCATTGAAGCTCGTTTGGAGGTTAGATAGCACAGTGTCCAAGGAAGGGCCAGAACTATACAGAATGGTGTCGTCTGCGTAGAGGTGGATCAGGGAATCGTCCGCAGCAAGAGCAACATCATTGATATATACAGAGAAAAGAGTCGGCCCGAGAATTGAACCCTGTGGTACCCCCATAGAGACTGCCAGAGGACCGGACAACAGGCCCTCCGATTTGACACACTGAACTCTGTCTGCAAAGCAGTTGGTGAACCAGGCAAGGCAGTCATTAGAAAAACCGAGGCTACTGAGTCTGCCAATAAGAATATGGTGATTGACAGAGTCGAAAGCCTTGGCCAGGTCAATGAAGACGGCTGCACAGTACTGTCTTTTATCGATGGCGGTTATGATATCATTTAGTACATTGAGCGTGGCTGAGGTGCACCCGTGACTGGCTCAGAAACCGGCTTGCACAGCGGAGAAGGTATGGTGGGATTCGAGATGGTCAATGATCTGTTTGTTAACTTGGCTTTCGAAGACCTTAGATAGGCAGGGCAGGATGGATATAGGTCTGTAACAGTTTGGCTCCAGGGTGTCTCCCCCTTTGAAGAGGGGGATGACTGCGGCAGCTTTCCAATCCTTGGGGATCTCAGATGATACGAAAGAGAGGTTGAACAGGCTGGTAATAGGGGTTGCGACAATGGCGGCGGATAGTTTCCGAAATAGAGGGTCCAGATTGTCAAGCTCAGCTGATTTGTATGGGTCCAGGTTTTGCAGCTCTTTCAGAACATCTGCTATCTGGATTTGGGTAAAGGAGAAGCTGGGGAGGCTTGGGCGAGTAGCTGCGGGGAGGCGGAGCTGTTGGCCGAGGTTGGAGTTGCCAGGAGGAAGGCATGGCCAGCCGTTGAGAAATGCTTGTTGAAGTTTTCAATTATCATGGATTTATCGGTGGTGACCGTGTTACCTAGCCTCAGTGCAGTGGTTAGCTGGGAGGAGGTGTTCTTGTTCTCCATGGACTTTACAGTGTCCCAGAACTTTTTGGAGTTAGAGCTACAGGATGCACATTTCTGCTTGAAAAAGCAGGCCTTTGCTTTACTGACTGTCTGCGTGTATTGGTTCCTGACTTCCCTGAACAGTTGCATATCGCGGGGACTATTCGATGCTATTGCAGACCGCCACAGGATGTTTTTGTGCTGGTCGAGGGCAGTCAGGTCTGGAGTGAACCAAGGGCTATATCTGTTGTTAGTTCTGCATTTTTGAACGGAGCATGCTTATCTAAGATGGTGAGGAAGTTACTTTTAAAGAATTACCAGGCATCCTCAACTGACGGGATTGAGGTCAATATCCTTCCAGGATACCCGGGCCAGGTCGATTAGAAAGGCCTGCTCGCAGAAGTGTTTTAGGGAGCGTTTGACAGTGATGAGGGGTGGTCGTTTGACCGCGGACCCGTGGACCCGGATACAGGCAATGAGGCAGTGATCGCTGAGATCCTGATTGAAGACAGCGGAGGTGTATTTGGAGGGCAAGTTGGTCAGGATAATGTCTATGAGGGTGCCCATGTTTACGGATTTAGGGTTGTACCTGGTGGGTTCCTTGATGATTTGTGTGAGATTGAGGGCATCTAGCTTAGATTGTAGGACTGCCGAGGTGTTAAGCATATCCCAGTTTAGATCACCTAACAGAACAAACTCTGAAGCTAGATGGGGGGCGATCAATTCACAAATGGTGTCCAGGGCACAGCTGGGAGCTGAGGGGGGTCGGTAGCAGGCAGCAACAGTGAGAGACTTATTTCTAGAGAGATTCATTTTTAAAATTAGAAGTTCGAACAGTTTGGGTATGGACCTGGAAAGTATGACATTACTTTGCAGGCTCTCTCTGCAGTAGAACGCAACACCTCCCCCTTTGACATTTCTATCTTGACGGAAAATGTTATAGTTGGGTATGGAAATCTCAGCATTTTTCGTGGCCTTCCTAAGCCAGGATTGAGACACGGCAAGGACATCAGGGTTGGCAGAGTGTGCTAAAGCAGTGAGTAAAACAAACTTAGGGAGGAGGCTTCTGATGTTAATAAGGTATTTGAGGTCGATGTGTACGTTAATGCAGGGTAAAGTGTCTAGGCATCAGGATAGATAATATTAAGAGTAAGAATAAAAGAACAGAGTAGCAGCAGCATATGATGAGTGTTAAAGTGTGTACGTCTGTGTGTGTGTGTGTGTGTGTGTGTGTGTGTGTGTGTGTGTGTGTGTGTGTGTGTGTGTGTGTGTGTGTGTGTGTGTGTGTGTGTGTGTGTGTGTGTGTGTGTGTTGTGTCGGTATTCGTGTGTATGTTATTAGTGCGTGAGTAAAGCCAGTGTGTCTATAGAAAGAAAATGAATAGCTAAGCACAGGCAAAGCCCTAGAGGAAAACCTGCTTCAGTCTGCATTCCAACAGACACTGGGAGACAAATCCACCTTTCAGCAGGACAATAACCTAAAAACACAAGACTAATTATACACTGGAGTTGCTTACCAAGACGAAGTCCAATGTTGCTGAGTGTAACCAAGTTACAGTTTTGACTTGAATCGGTTTGAATATCGTGAATAATTTTTTAAAGAATAATGGGCAAATAATTATACAATCCAGGTTTGCAAAGCTCTTTGAGACTTACCCAGAAACCTCACAGCTGTAATAGCTGCCAAAGGTGATTCTAACATGTATTGATTCATGGTTGAACATGATTGAACACTTATCTTATCAAAATATAGTAGTGTTTATTTTCAATTTTTCTTCCACTTTGACATGACAAAATATTTTGTGTAGGTTGTTGACAATTCTATACATTTTAATCCCACTTTCTAACACAACAAAATGTGGAAAAAGTCAAGGGGTGTGAATACCTTTTGAAGGCACTGTAACTTAGCCATCTGCACCACCCTCTGTAGCACTTGGTCTGATGGTATATTTGCCATACCAAGTGGTGATGTAGACAATCAATAAGCTCTCGATGGAGCAACTGTAGAACTTTTT
This sequence comes from Oncorhynchus tshawytscha, assembly GCF_018296145.1. Classification (NCBI taxonomy): domain Eukaryota; kingdom Metazoa; phylum Chordata; class Actinopteri; order Salmoniformes; family Salmonidae; genus Oncorhynchus; species Oncorhynchus tshawytscha. The sequence continues at coordinate 49,362,140 of NC_056440.1, read as the reverse complement.
GAGGACCTGAGGGTCCATGCCAAATCTTTTCAGCCTCCCAAGGGGGAAGGGGTGCTGTCGTGCCCTCTTCACTAGTAAACTGGCTGGTTAAGCAACGTAGTTAGCTGACGTTACAACTCTTACTTTATGCTTTGAATCAGTACACTCTGGGATGGAGGAGACATTTTGACCTTTCTCTTTCGTGTATAGTTTTGACAGCCCAGTCCCGACAAACACGCACGCACAGTGTGTGCTTATTTTCATTTATTAGGTGGCTCTTAAAAGTGCCTTTGCCATTCAACGATGCTCAACGAGCCCAATGAACAGGGATTGGGGTGAGTGTACTACTGCGCGAGCCTTACTACTACAAAGAAGAGAACGGTGTAGAGACACAGACTCTCAAGGAATACTTGTTGCTCTCTTCCTTCTGATGCATTCCATCCATACGGTGCATCCCAGGACACACTGCTTAATGGCACGATAGCAGATTGTGCTTCCTGTCAGAGAAATGCGTACACCAGCCCTCTGTATGTACTTGTTTATCTTCTGGTCCCACCACTTGTTTATCTTCTGGTCCCACCGGAACATCCAGCTCCTCTGCTGTGCAGGGCTGTAGCTACACCGGAAGTCACGAGTCATGACAGCAGTCAAATTCCACATGACCATTTCGTCACAGTAACTAGGCTTCTCTGATGCTGCTGATGGTCATTAGTAGCCTACCAAACTTGCTAACTGTCTGGTACTCAGCACTCTATTGTCCCCCTAATCACTCTGACATCAATGCATATGTTTTAAAAATATATGTTATGTTTAAAAAAAAACACTTCATCAAACACTTCATGTGAGCCCATGAGCTCATGTTGCACAACATTTCTATAGGCTATGCAATTGTGTGAGAAAACTGAGTTTTAATGGCCTCTATTAGAGAGAGGAGGATCCCATCAGCTTTCTATAGGCTAGGCCTATTATATTTATGTATCAAATTTCCCAATATTAAGCACATTTGATTTGCTTTACAACTGGAGTAAAGCAAATCAACCCAGTGTGTCCTGGGTTATGAGCCGGCCCTGGCTCCGTGAACTCCGAGCCAGACCGAGGCTCCTGCGGTACACAAATGGTTCCAGCGGGCAGTTGAGGTTTGGAGTGATGCTCGTGTGAGGCTCCAGCGTGCGCCTGGCTCCCCACCAGGAACCTTCCACTCCGCCTGCCCTACGTATAGGTTACAGCTTCCCAGTGACTATCGTATCTCACCTTTGTTTCACGTCTCCCTTCTCGGGGGGGTACTGTCATGTCTACCCCGCTCCTCTCCTCCTGCGTTCATCGTCGCCGGTTTACTAGCCACTGGTTCTGGCATTCATCATTACGCGTACCTGGCATTCATCATAAAGTGCACCTGCGCTTCATCTTATGCACACCTGGACTCACTTCACTGATTACCTCCCCTAAATCTGCCACTCCCTTAGTGCCATTCCTCAGGCAGTATTGACTATGTGTTTCATGTCTGTACACTACCCGTGTTTCTAGTTTTGTGCCATGTCCTGTTTTTTTTAAACTAAACATTCTAATCTGTTGTGTGAGCCTAATTTTTTACTGCACGTGGTTATGTTCATTTGAGATCTATCGCATCCAATAACTGTCCCATAACTGGAATATTCATTTCTTACACAGAATATAATAGGTCAACTTTTGTACTATGGGGGATAGTAGATGGACATAGGCTAGTGCTTTTACTGTTCAATAGGCCTACTCATCTTGTTGGATGACGAAAAGTAAATGCGGTCAGTTCTTCCAATATCTTCAATATGGACCTTAGATTTGGATAAGGACGCGCTCAGTTAGTTCCCTGATGTGTCTGTCTTCACTTGTAGCCTGTGACAAAGACCCGATCGTGATGGAGAGCCATGTGAGTGAGAGATGCTTCAAAGCACCCAGCACTCAGGGAGAAGGTAATTATAATTATTATATTTAGCTGGACACAACGGCCACTGGCTGCAAAAGGCATGGATTTTTATAGAGGGCACTATGGCCACACAAAGGGGATGCCGCTGGGAAATATGAGACTTTTTTATTTATTTTACCTTTATTTACCCAGGTAAGGTAGTTTAGAACAAATTCTCATTTACAACTGCGACCAGGCCAAGATAAAGCTAAGCAGTGCGACACAAACAACAACAGGAGGTATGGCAATAAATAGGCCATAGTAGCGAAGTAATTACAATTTAGCAGATTAACAATGGAGTGATAGATGAGCAGATGATGATGTGCATACTGGTGTGAAAAAGAGCAGAAAAGTTCATAAAAACAATATGGGGATGAGGTAGGTAGATTGGTTGGGCTATTTACATTTGAACTATGTACAGCTGCAACGATCGGTTAGCTGCTCAGATAGCTGACGTGTAAAGTTTGTGAGGGAAATATAAGTCTCCAGCTTCAGCGATTTTTGCAATTTGTTCCAGTCACTGGCAGCAGAGAACTGGAAGGAAAGGCAACCAAAGGAGGTGTTGGTTTTGGGGATGAACAGTGAGATATACAGTACCTGCTGGAGCACGTGCTACGGGTGGGTGTTGTTATCGTGACCAGTGAACTGAGATAAGGCGGCAAAGACTTATAGATGACCTGGAGCCAGTGGGTCTGGCAACGAATATGTAGCGAGGGCCAGCCGACTAGAGCATACAGGTCGCAGTGGTGGGTGGTATAAGGCGCTTTGGTAAAAAAAATGGATGGCACTGGGATAGACTGCATCCAGTTTGCTGAGTAAAGTGTTGGAAGCTATTTTGTAGATGATCTCGGACTATATGAAAGAGAGGTTGAACAGACTGGTAAAAGGGGGTTGCAACAATGGTGGCGGATCATTTTCGACAGAGAGGGCCCAGATTGTCTAGCCCAGCTGATTTGTACGGGTCCAGGTTTTGCAGCTCTTTCAGAACATCTTCCATCTGGATTTGGGTGAAGGAGAAGCTGGGGAGGCTCGGGCAATTAGCTGCGGGGGGTGCGGAGCTGTTGGCCAGGGTTGGGGTAGCCAGGAGGAAAGCATGGCCAGCGGTAGAGAAATGCTTATTGAAATTTTAGATTATAATGGATTTATCGGTGGTGACCGTGTTACTTAGCCTCAGTGCATTGGGCAGCTGGGAGGAGGTGCTCTTGTTCTCCATGGACTTTAAAGTGTCCCAAAACGTTTTGGAGTTAGAGCTACAGGATGCACATTTCTCTTTGAAAAAGCTAACCTTTGCTTTCCTGACTGACTGCGTGTATTGGTTCCTGACTTCCCTGAACAGTTGCATATCGGACTATTCGATACTATAGCAGACCGCCACAGGATGTTTTTGTGCTGGTCAAGGGCAGTCAGGTCTGGAGTGAACCAGACGTACAGCCTGCGCAAAAAAAAACATCATGCAACTTTTTTCAAATCTTCATTAGAGTAGCATCTTGCAGCCTTAGAATGTATTAAAAATGTATTATGTATTAAAAATCTAATTATATAGCCCAACATTTGTAACTAAAGTTACATAAACAATCCTTAAATTAAGCATATAGGAGGACCTATTTCTTTGTTAACCGCTCAACACAGAATAGTGCGCCCTCCCTCAAATTGTTTGGAGAAAATATACTTTCTATTTTATTCAGCTTTGTTCAATTTTATTCTTCATAATATAACATAATAGAAAATAATGCCAATGAATTATAAGCAAATCTTGTCTGCTAAATGAACTAGTGTAGCCCACAGCCATATGGCATAGCCAGATCAGGACCTAACATGAGGACAACTATGCTATTCTGCTACACTGTTATTCAAAAAGAGACTACATTTTCTTCAAATCATGTTTCTTTAGACCTGTCTAAAATTAAATAATGTATTTAATGGGACGTTGTAGGCTATATGACATGGATTTATTTGACCATTTTAGAATGTAGATATTCCAAAGGTCTGCATCAATGGCTTGTATGGAAGTCAGGAGAGGCTAAAGGTGTTTATGTTAATTAACGGTCAATTTCCCTGAGAGCAGTAGTTATTTGCTTGACAATCACCGGCTGACCAAATTTTGTGACCATCACAAACCTACTTGCTTCCATTCAGCCACAAGAGCATTAGTGAGGTCGGACACCGATGTTGGGCGATTAGGCCTTGCTCGCAGTCGGCATTCCAATTCATCCCAAAGGTGTTCGATGAGGTTCAGGTCAGGGCTCTGTGCAGGCCAGTTAAGTTCTTCCACACCAATCTCAACAAACCATTTCTGTATGGACCTTGCTCTGTGCACAAGGGCACTGTCATGCTGGAACAGGAAAAGGCATTCCCCAAATTGTTGCCACAAAATTGGAAACACAGAATCATCTAGAATGTTTTCCCTTCAATGTTTTTCATGCCCAAACCATGAAAAACAGGCCCAGACCATTATTCCTCCTCCACCAAACTTGGCTATATGCATTCGGGTAGGTAGCGTTCTACTGGCATCTGCCAAACCCAGATTCGTCCATTGGACTGCCAGAAGGTGAAGAGTGATTCATCACTCCAGAGAACGCGTTTCCACTGCTCCAGAGTCCAATGGCGGCGAGCTTTACGCCACTCCAGCCGACGCTTAGCATTTTGCATGGTGATCTTAAGCTTGTGTGCGGTTGCTCGGCCATGGAAACCCATTTCATGAAGCTCCCTACGAACAGTTCTTGTGCTGACGTTGTTTCCAGAGGCAGTTTGGAACTCGGTAGTGAGGGTTGCAACAGAGGACAGATGATTTTTACTCGCTTCAGCACTCAGCGGTGCCATTCTGTGAGCTTGTGTGGCTGAGCCATTGTTGCTCCTAGACTTTCCACTTCAGAATAACAACATTTACAGTTGACCGGGGCAGCTCTAGCAGGGCAGAAATTTGTGGAACTGACTTGTTGGAAATGTGACATTCTATGACGTTGCCATGTTGAAAGTCACTGAGCTATTCAGTACGGGCCATTCAACTGACAATGTCTGTGTATGGAGATTGCATGGCTGCATGCTTGATTTTATACACCTGTCAGCATTGGGTTTGGCTGAAATAGCCGAATCCACTAATTTGAAGGGGTGTCCACATACTTTTAATGTATTTTTGTTGTCCCACAGATTATGTTTCTGCTTTGTATGCGTTAGCCTATCTATTGTATTAAAATCACGTGTTTTTTGCATCATTCACACACTCAAACTTCAGTAGCCTACCTCTCCTAGTTGGGCATGAGAGTTCTAGTATGTGTGGTCTCATTGAAATAGAGTAGGCTGCCTAAATGGGTGAAGAATGACATGGCACTTAACTTGAATATGAAATTAACTTTAATATGATTTGACTGTAGATTACTACAGTGTCTGTAAATAAATATTGATAATGGAATGAAGTGGAAGAGCGCTCAACCAAGTGAGCCGAAGTGTAATCATCATTGAAAAGTATTGATTAACCAATTATTTGTCTCTGCCTGCAAATCATCCTCATAAAAAGTAGCCTATATATCCTATGCAAAACGTAGCAAGTGTTGTTGTTATCATTCTTGCTGCTACACACAATAGCCATACCTGTGAGATCAGGTGCGCTTGTGGTCTAAATTAAATAGAGTTGGCTATAGACTATGCATGGGCAGAGAAGCACAGGATAGTTATCTTTCCAAGGAAATAGGCCTATGATAGGCCTAAATAGGCCTATGATTAGGCTATAGTTCACTACATTGCCTAGAAATAGGCCTAAATATTGATCACCCTTATTTCTCAGTCTGAAAGTAGGCTCCAACTACATCTAGCATATTGTCTGATATATTGTGTTACTGGGCTACAGTATAAGGGCCATGTGGGAATCTCTGGTAATTTAACCTATTTCTTAAGTAATATTTGCACATTTGAAATTGCCTATAGGGCGCAAAATTGCTGGGACCATGGCTGGCAAGTTAGCTTTGTCACATACGCCTAAAATAACATTGCAGGACTGTGGTTGGGTTTGGGACCAGTTCTTGTGGTAGCAAATGGGAGTTGGACAGAAAGCCAGCAGGAGTGGGTGGCTGAAGAAATCGGTCCCATGCAGACCTCTACTGTGCACCATGTTAGAGCTGTTTATTAATTGTGTCAGTGTGAAAAATAGGGAATTAGCTAGGGAAACTGACAGATCAATAATGTTACATTGCCATACTGACTAATAAAACTCACATTACACTGAAAGAACGTCAGAATATCTAATAGAATATCTAATATCTAGGTCTAGTCTGATTGAGGCAAAAATAATTTGCTAGAGTAGCTTATTCATTCACCTCAGTCGAGAGGGGATGAAACAATACATGTCAGTCACAACATTAGCTCAGCACTGCAACACTAGTTTAGTGTAACAGCAGTTACATCAGTCAAATAAAGATTAGCGCGTTTCTGCTCTGCTTGCTTTTACAACTCAGTGAAAGAGCACAACACATACACACTGAACTATGCTCAACTCTCCTGTGCTGGTCCAGCCAGTTTTCCAGAATCTTTGCCTTCACACAGCCTGTCAGCCCTCTCTGTGGTGTCTGCCTAGCATTTGACCAACAGCATAAATACACCTATATTTATTTCCCTTTTGCATGTCAAAAACCGAATGACCACTGCTGCCACTGTTTTGACCAGATTATATTATATTATTACGAAGGAGCAGCTAGCTCACAAACAAACGAGTGCACCAGGGAGAATGCAACAAGCATGCAGATGCAATAAGTGAACACACATTATCTAACTGGGCATAGCTAACGTAAACTCACATAAACTCGTACATCGCCTTTGTCTGTACAATTGCCCTTGTTTTAGCGCCCCAAAAACGTAATACTTCCAGATCAACTGTAATGTCAATACCATTGTAAGCACAATTTCTCCCCTTTCCAACATAATAAATTACATGACCTAAACACTGCCCATTTCTGCATAATTCAAGCAGGCAAATGAGCCCCGTTGGGTCTTTTTAAAAATGGCGGGTGGGGAAGCTAAACTAATGCTTGATAGTGAGAAGGAGAGATGTCGTGTGGGAAAATTACTTATTTTTCACTCGATCTGTCTAACTTATCACCGTATCACCTCTAAAATGCAAATAAAACACTATAAAGAGTTTATATAATATGTCATAACATACCTATTTGAAGGTTTGTGTCGAATTTGAATCTGTTTTTTAGGGCGGTGCTAAAGTGATCTTAGAAGTAAACAGTGGATTTGAGAATGATGATCGCATGCAATGATGATGCAAAAAATGATTAGGTATCCCCCCTTACCCCCGTCACTGTCCATTTCTTGTTTTTAAAGGATGAGAGTAGTGCTACACCAGGTGGAGAGAGATTGTAAGACAGAAATAGCTGCTTTATGCGTACTGTCAGTTACGTTTTTTCAACTTTTCTCCAATACTATAGAGCCATTACCATGTCGATCAACGCTTGAATAGAAACGTAGTTTACATCCCCGATTTTAAAGTCAACACAGTCCCATTAGTTTTCTTTGTAGCCTCGTTTGAATGTTGCGGTTGCGCACATTTGTACGGAATGGGGTGAGTTTAGTTAGGTAACAAAGTATGATGTGTTCCCGCTTAACTTCCATTCAGAAATAATTTAATATTTCAGAGTTAGTAAGATATTAATTTAGAAAGACTTGAAATTAGCATAGGGGATAACTAACTAGCAAGCTACCATGTACCTATAGCTATTTAGCTGCTTATCAAAGGTAGATAACAGGTTAATTTTACCAAAAACAATCGACCAAACTATTTCTCAATGTTTCTCAAAATGACTAGCTGGCTAATTCATTTGATCATGCTTTGTGATACACCCGGTTGTGTACTATTTTAGTCCACATAACATGTCGGCCTGTCATAGTAAAAACCTGATGAACAACATGGGGGAAACAGTCAAATTGGCCAGGCCACGTCATGTTTTTTTGTCCTACCAGGTCCGCGATGAGAAGGTTCTAGATAGTGTATCCCTCTGTCCTTCAACACTTGTTGGATGTAAATGTCCGGTTTATCCGGTCCCAGGCTCCCATAACTGTTATGATAATTAATTTACAAGTTAGCTAATTACAATTAGCTTTTTGCTTTAGTGCCATCTGTTCCTGAAAGAGCAGATCTAGTCTCACGTGCGGAAGACCCCTTGGGAGGGAGAACTTCTGATTGAATTCACATTGAGCGCCCCAGGACGGTCCGTTTACTTTGTGCTATAATTTATTATTATGAAATCCAGCCATTTCATTGGGGCAGTTCCCCCTCATGGCAAATAGCTGACAAAACAATCCAAGCAATTTTCGCAAAGCCTATGCACCCGCAGTGGTGGCGCTGCTGCTGGCAGTCACTGAGGGGCAGAGTAGTAAGTAACTGAACAACTTGTTTTGAACAATATATTTTGGAAACAGGAAAATGTACGCATTTATCACACTTTTTAAACATAAGCCATGAATTGTAAAATATATACTGTACAAGAATATAAACACTGAGTTACATTTCATTTAAGGAAATCAGTCAATTGAAATACATCCATTAAGGCCCTAGTCAATAGATTTCACATGAGTGAGAATATAGATATGTGTCTGTTGGTCACAGATACCTTAAAAAAATGGGCTTCACATCAGCAAACAGCTCGCCAACGCAACGCCATACACGTGGTCTGCAGTTTTGAGGCCGGTTGTTCGCACTGCCAAATTCTCTAAAACAACTTTGGAGGCAGCTTATGGTAGAGAAATTAACATTCAATTCTCTGATACCATCTCTGGTGGACATTCCTGCAGTCAGCATGCCAATTGCACGCTCCCTCAAAACTTGAGGAATGCTCACTGACAGGGATGTAAACAAATTTTTACCCAACATTTGAGATAAGATATTTTTGTGTATGGAAAATGTCTAGGATCTTTTATTTCAGCTCATGAACGATGGGACCAACTCTTTACATGTTGCGTTTTTAATTTTCTTCAGTGTATATTATTATATCACAAATTGGTCGAAACTGAAGGGAATACAGGCAGACACCACATTACTACAAGACAAACTGCTCACTCAAGTTTAAATGCGGTACAAATCACATTATTGTGGGAGCCCCTCCTCCAGCAGTATGAATTAGGCTGATTGAGAAGGTTTGAATCCTAAGCAACCTGCATACACATTGTACAATAAACCAACATAGTAGGTCAAAGTAGGTAGTAGGTCAAAGCTGGGGGAAAACAATCATTTGGTTGGTGGTTATATTTGTCTTATTTCATATATGTACACATGTGTAGTAATATGCATGTGTGAATTGGAAATGTGTTTATTGCATATCCCCACATTCCAAGTGCCTAGCTCAAGAGCACATCAACAGATTTTTCACTTTTTTGGCTCAGCAATTCAAACTAGCAACTTTTCGGGCACTGTCCCTATGCTCTAACCAGTAGGCCAGAGTTCCAAAACATGTTTTTCAATTTTTGTTTTGGAATTTTGGAAGTCTGTTCCAAAGTGTTCCCACTCATAGGTTTATTAGGTACACCACCCTGTTCACGAAAATGGATCTCTCCTACAGCCTGTGAGACTTGCTATATAAATCAGCCAGACAGGCATCGAGGCAATCAGTTACTGTTCAATTGAACGTTAGAATGGAAAAAACTTGTAACCTAAGCAGCTTTGAGGGTGTTATGATTGTCGGTGTCAGGTACGCTGGTTCCAGTATCATAGAAACGGCTGCCCTCCTGAGCTTTTCACGCTCAACAGTGTCTAGGGTTTACCAAAAATGGTGCGACAAACACAAAACATCCAGTAAGCGGCAGTCCTGTGGGCGAAAACAGCTCGTTGATGAGAGAGGTCGAAAGAGAATGTAAAGAATCGTGCAAGCTAACACTAACAGATAAATAATGGCGCGGTGGTGTGCAGTACGACGTCTCGAAGCGCACAACTTGATGGTCCTTGTCACAGATGGGCTATTGCAGCAGATGACCACACCTGGTTCGACTCCTATCAGTTAAAAACAAGAAGAAGCAAGAAGAGGCTCCAGTTGGCACACAATCACCAACACTGGACAGTTAAGGAGTGGAAAAGCATTGCCTGGAACATGACAGCGAGTTTGGTTATGTTTTTGTCAAATATTGTATCCGTTTGGGTTTCTTGCGGTCAATTTGCAGTCTACAAATTATTTTCAATTATGTTCCGGCCCCCTGACCATCTGCTCAAGAATCAATTGGCCCGCGGCTGAATCTAGTTGATGATCCCTGCGTTAAGCTACGGTATCTGCCACCTTTGTAGAGCATGGGTGGAGTAAGCAATATAGTGTTCATGTGAATCTCCTTTATTATTCGGCTTTGTATCAATGCCTATTTTTTGTTTTTAATAGATTTGGTTGAATTGAGGCCATTTCTCATATTGAAAAGCTGAATGTTAATATAAATAAATAAAGAAATAATATGGGTGGCCCAGGGAATCTAATCCATAACCCTGACGTAGCAAGTACCATGCTTTACCAACTGAGCAATACAGGATGGCATTGTTTCACCCGAGATTCCCTGCTGAATATGCCTGACACAAACAGCAGAATTCTACCACTCATTCATCTGATAGGACTCTTCTGACCCTCTTATCTGACTTCTGTGACCATTAGGAAGTTGTTTGTGTCCACCCAGTGGCATATGGACCTCCCTCTTCTCTTCAAAAGGCCACCACGGTGGCCCTCGATAACTATCTGTTCAACAGTCACTCCCAAGCAGTTAGGCCTTTCTACTAGCATTGACATCCTGCTGCAAAGAGACTCCCACTCAGGTTTTATTATGTTAAAGGGGAAATCCAATGTTGGTACAGCCATTTTTGGACTTCTAAATCAATAATGTATCGCCATTAATTCTTCAAGAAAATAAATGATAAATGCCTCATGAGCTAGTTCAACTGTCGTACATGATCAGAATCCAAAATATAAGCTTGTAAACTAACACTGTATAGCTTCAAAACATGGTTAAAACTATAATTTTGATCTAATGGATGGTCAGTTTCCATAGCTCTGTCGATTAATTTGAGTCATTACAATTCTCCACCCTCATCCCTTAGCTTTGTATTAACTGTGCAAACTGTTTTTCGAATCCTGGGACCCATTAAGTTCATAACAAGATTGTAGTTATGGTCTATCGTTTTTTGGCAAGCAAAGCAAACCGTTTACAAAAAATGTTGCACTAAAACTGATAAATTAAATATAGTATCTCTCTCTGTGAATGCTGACACATTCGTTTGATATGGGCCGCATTTTACAAGGCACTTATTTTCTCACAGCTAATACTATTATATGACCCATTTCTGGTTACCCATGCGAGTCAGATTAACAAACATGATTAGCCTATTTTCTAAGGCAACTTCGCACACATTACATTTTTTTTTCAGAGTAAAGTTGTCAATTAATTACACTTAAAAGACATTCAAGTAAAAACTTGTAACTGTCATGCCCTGACCGTAGAGAGCTTTTTATGTGTCTAATTTTGGGTTGGTCAGGGTGTGATTTGGGTGGGCATTCTATGTTCTTTTCTATGTGTTGGTATTTCTTTGTTTTGGCTGGGTATGGTTCTCAATCAGGGACAGCTGTCGATCGTTGTCTCTGATTGAGAACCATACTTAGGTAGCCTTTTCCCACCTGTGTCTTGTGGGTAGTTGATTTCTGTTTAGTGTTTTTCACCTTTCAGGACTGTTTCGGTTATTCCCTTTGTTATTTTTGTATTTAGTGTTAATAAACTAACATGAACACATACAACGCTGTGCTTTGGTCCTCACCTTTTTCAACCAACAGCCATTACAGTAACGATTCTTTATGAAAAAGAGAACAGGGAGACAAAATATTGGTTAAATCAATAAATAAAATGAATATCTTCAATTATTTATTTTATTTAACCTTTATTTAACCAGGAAGGGCTCATTGAGATTTAAAATCTCTTTTTCAAGAGCGTCCTGGCCAAGATAGGCAGTACACATTTTTGTCATTACAAAAATGACAGGCAAATTACATGAAAAACTACAAGTAATCTAGTTAAAAACCATAGAATTCACAAGAGTAAAACAAAAACAAAAACCACAAATTAAAAACATTGACAGGTCAGGGAATCAGTCATTCATCAATGATTTAAAAATACCAATCGGGACAAGTTCTTCCAGTTTAAAATTATTTTGTAAGGCTTTCCAAGACGATGGCGCAGAGTACATAAAAGCTCTTTTACCAAATTCAGTTCGAACATTTGGAACAGTTAGCAGGATAAAGTCCAGCGAACGAAGAGAGTACCCACCACATTTCTGAACAATAAAAATGCCCAAATAAAAAGGTAGTAAACCCAAAATGGCTTTGTAAATAAAAGTATACCAGTGCCTGAGCCTACGAGTGACTAGAGAAGGCCAGCCAACCCTGGTATACAAAGTGCAGTGGTGCGTAAGGGTTTTGGAGTTTAAAATAATTCTCAAAGTTCCATGGTAAAGGGTGTCAATTGATCTCAAACACCGAGCAGAAGCATTCATATATAAAATATCCCCATAGTCTAGTAAAGGCATAAATGTAGCTGATACTAGCCTCCTTCTGGCTTCAAAAGTGAAACAGGCCTTATTCCTCAAATAAAATCCCAATTTCAGCTTCAATTTTTTTGTAAGTTGTTGAATATGCAATTTATAAGAGAGGCCGTTATCAATTAAAATTCCAAGATATTTATATGAGGTTACAACCTCAATCTCCTTGCCTTGACAGATAGTAACAGGTGAAATGTTCAGAGGTCTATTTCTTGCTTTAGAAAACACCATTAGTTTAGTTTTGTCAGTATTGAGGATATGTTTCAATTGACACAAGGTATGTTGAACAGTATAAAAAGCAGTTTGCAGGTTCTGGAAAGCTTTTGTAAGAGACGAGGCACAACAGTAAATTCACTGCCATTATATTCATATTGGGCTTGCATAAGACTTACAGTAATTCATGGTCACTATTGTGCAGATCAGTGGAAAACAAATCCCAATGTAACGCATTTGTTATATTTTGACTTAAAGCTAATTATGAAAACTGCAAAGGGTGTGAAGACTTTCACTAGGTCATCTGCAAACTGTAGACAAATGTAACATCTAATGAATTGTATTGAGATACATTTGAGACAGAAACAAAAGCGATAATCCTGACAACATTCATTGCAAATTGATCTAGCCATCTCGTTTAACAGTATTGGGAAAACCATAACAGTATAACTTAAATCAATGCATAATGTCTTGTTCACACAAGACACACTCTGGATATGAATGTATCTTCATAAACACAGAAAATTGATTAAAAATGGAAGTAAATCTTGAGTATAATTAATAGAAAACATTTTGACATTCAGTTGGCTGTGGTCAAACATTCTACTGACCTAGGGAGAACTTTTTCTTAGTACAAATCTCCAAACTGGTCACACTTGTAACGCAGCCAGTCTTTCATTCAAAACCTCTCTCTGTTACGCCCCTGAAAACAGGGGAGAAATAATCACGAGAGTTGATACGGTGTTGTATTCTCAATTCAACGTTTAGTTCAATCATTTCACAAAAGTAACACATTACAAAACAACAGAAAACCCATTATACAAATAACACAGCAAAATATCTTATTAACAACGTAGATGTTCATTCACAATCGACATAAAATGGCAGCTACTCTCAGTACGATGCTATTCTTCACTTCAACCGAGCAGGGCTAATATTACTCTCTTCAAACTTAACTCTAACTTCCTCAAGACGTTACTAAGACACACCTTAAACACTCTTGACATGTTAATGAGTTATAACATTTAAATTACTATTTTTATCATCAATAAAGTACCTGAAAACAGGGGAGAAATAATCACGAGAGTGATATGGTGTTGTATTCTCAATTCAACGTTTAGTTCAATGAGAAAAGACCGCGATTTTCCCCAGGAATATGGGTGGAGACCAGAGCAATCGATCTCCGGCTCATAGATTAAGAGCATTTCGTAGATGACAGATGAACACTTTTAGGCACCACAAAATAAAGTAATCAATATAACGTTTACACATTACTCTCACAATTCGTACCCTTTGACAGATTTTAACTTTAACACAATTATATGAATGTTATCCATCTCTATCAACTAATACTGAATGCATCTTCTTAACCTTAGATGTTTTAAGATCCTCACATACTATGAACTTACTAATACTTTTTAATGTATAACAGGCTATAAATATTTCCTTTAACCTGTTACATCTCCACAACCATTGAGTCCAAATAAGTTTGTGAAATGTAATGAGCATAATGTTTTAATCACCAAAACAATATATTTTAATGTAATCATTTTAATTACCAGTTAATCCAATAGCCCTTAGAAGTGCTGAAGTAATATGCTACAGTGCAGTTCACATTAGGTCTGACATTACCCAACACAATTGACAGAATATATAATTTCCATAATATCTATCCAATGTGTAATCAAAAGGTGTGATCAATGAAGACATCCTTTACAGTCAGCACTTCTACTTCCCACAGCTATGACTTAATCCATGAACAGAAGGATGGTGGCATGCTCATGGGGATGGCGATACACCTTCCACCTCCATGCTATATAGGGTCACAAATTGGGGATGGGCCCGAAACCATGTCTGAACCATAGCTGTGCACATGTTTCCCTCAAGTTGTCCAGGAACTTGGGGGGGTTGCACGTTGGCCGATGAGGTTCCACCCACGGTGCCCGAGTTTTGGCCAGGTTGAAGCCAGCTTCATCAACAAAGATATACTTGTGATGGTTCACAGCACCATAACCATCCAAACATATATTTTGTTTAGTTCTTTTTACAGTATAGTTCCAATATGATATTGTGAAGAAGCATGTGCATCAAACAGTAACAGTATATAGTGCTGTACCTGAACACTCGGCCCGCAGTTGTTTTTCCCGGTTGTTTCTCAAAAGGCACCAGGTAAATGCTGCCTCTTCAAAAGGTAGTTTGATGAATGCCACATTGGCAAAGGTGTCATCGTTTTCCTCAATGGCCCACTATTATGTAATTCCTAGCCGCCATAATTTCCACCACTGCCCATTCCTGCTGGTCGGTCAGCACACGGCCACCACGGGGTCGTCTGTCAATTCTGAGGGTAGAACAGTATACTGTAACTTGTTTTTAACAGGATAAGGTAACACCCCGATGCAGACCGTGTCGAAGTAGCAATGTTTACAGCAACAGAGGCAAAGGTACAGGACGGCAGGCTCAGGGAGAGTGGTCAGGAGGGCGGATTCAGGGTCCCTCAGGAGGCGTCTCACCGTGTAGGCCAGAGGGCTATCGACGACACAGGGAGGAGGTGTTGGCCTGGAAATGGAAGACAAGGGACTGAGGCACGGGCTTTATACGGGACATATGAAAGGTGGGGTGTATACAAAGGGTACGGGGGACTCGGAGGCAAGGTGGAATCCCTGGGCGTGCGAGTGAAATCGAATTCTCTCCCTCTGTCGTTCCCGTAGTCACCCATCGAGTCGGATGGTCAAAGCAATGAGGGAATCGAGATCTGATTCTAACTCCCACGCAGCAAGCTCGTACTTGACCTCCTCTGAGACGCCGTGCATGAACATATCGAACAGTGCTTCCTGGTTCAAAGCACTCTCTACTGCCAACGTGCGGAAATCAGCCACACTACAGGAGCCCTGCCGAAGCTGGATTAGCCTCCGGGAAACTTTGCTCCCGGAGGACGGATATGGCCAGGGTTACTCAGGGTTACTGCGGGGCTACCACCGTGGTAGGCTGCCTCCCAGACAACCCACAGAACTGCTCCTGCAAACCATCCAATGCCCGGGCATGGCGTTCAGCCAACGTTTGGACCCTCTCCATAAGGCCACGAAGCAGTTCCTCGTGCCGCCTGATGGTGGCTCCTTGGGAGGAGATGGCATCGCGCAGCTGGCCCGGGTCTGCTGAGTCAGTACGAACTGGCCATGACTATCAAGATAAAGTAAGACCCAGATGCAGACTGTGTCGAGGCTAACAGTATTTATTACAGCAACAGAGGCAAAGGTACAGGACGGCAGGCAGGCTCAGGGGCAGGCAGAGTGGTCAGGCGTCTGGGTTCAGGGTCAGGTCAGGCAGAGGTCGGAAAGCCAGATAGGGGCAAAGGTACAGGACAGCAGGCAGGCTCAGGGGCAGGCAGAGTGGTCAGGCGTCTGGGTTCAGGGTCAGGACAGGCAAGGGTCAAAAATCAGTGAAGACAAGGACAAAGATAGGTGAAACAGATCAGGGCATGACAGTTGTGAATTTACAAGCATTACAATGTCATTTATTGTAAATGTAATGGAAAGCATAGTGCATTTCCTGCAGACTTACAGGTTTTCTTGGTGAAATGTTCTCACCATCAAATTGACAGCTGATTTTTTTCAGATTGTGGTGAACTAATCTGGCAGCTTCTGCCATGGTAAGGCCTCTATTTACCAC
This sequence comes from Oncorhynchus tshawytscha, assembly GCF_018296145.1. Classification (NCBI taxonomy): domain Eukaryota; kingdom Metazoa; phylum Chordata; class Actinopteri; order Salmoniformes; family Salmonidae; genus Oncorhynchus; species Oncorhynchus tshawytscha. The sequence goes on along the minus strand of NC_056440.1, from coordinate 49,345,797 downwards.
ATGGTCAACGACGATGGCCCAGACTATTAGACACAACAGTTCCCTGCTGTCTGCCTCCCTCTGATGTCCACCTCTTTGACAGGGCCCATGTCCACCTTTTTGACGGGGGCCATTCCCACCTCTTTGAACTTTTTGATGGAGCCAATGCCCACCTCCCTGATGGGCCCCTTGTCCACGAACTCTTTGATTGCTTGCTCTCCCTTGCTGTCTATCCTGCTCCATGTTGAAAGAAAATTGCAAATGTTCACACACACTTTTATATGGTGACCAGTTGTGGTTACCACCATGTGAAATCAATTAGCAATATGGAGTAGTCATTATGTACGGTTATCATGTATCATCCATGTAATTTAGATGTTTATACTTTACAAACACACCTTTTATTTCTGTAGTTCTCAAAATCCATATGTAGTAGACAAACCAGTTTAAAATGTATAGGTTTACCAAACGGTTAAGTGATTAACCATTAAGCGCAGTTGGATTAAATTATGGTCAAATGTGTTTTAACAATATTTCTAGATGAAACACTGATTAGGTTTGGTGAAAAAGTTACTGTGTGATTTTATGTGTTGTCTTTAGTCAATTGAAAATGTGCTTAAAGTTAGGAAAAAACAGCTTTTTTGATGATCTGTTTTGAGTTTTGTACTACGAGTTGTGAAATTTTACCGCAAATATATATTAAAAAAATGTATATATATATATATATATATATATATATATCTATGCTCAAAAAAATAAAGGGAACACTAAAATAACACATCCTAGATCTGAATGAATGAAATATTCTTATTAAATACTTTTTTCTTTACATAGTTGAATGTGCTGACAACAAAATCACACAAAAATTATCAATGGAAATCAAATTTATCAACCCATGGAGGTCTGGATTTGGAGTCACACTCAAAATTAAAGTGGAAAACCACACTACAGACTGATCCAACTTTGATGTAATGTCCTTAAAACAAGTCAAAATGAGGCTCAGTAGTGTGCGTGGCCTCCCCGTGCCTGTATGACCTCCCTACAACGCCTGGGCATGCTCCAGATGAGGTGGCGGATGGTCCCCTGAGGGCACTCCTCCCAGACCTGGACTAAAGCATCCGCCAACTCCTGGACAGTCTGTGGTGCATCGTGGCGTTGGTGGATGGAGTGAGACATGATGTCCCAGATGTGCTCAATTGGATTCAGGTCTGGGGAACGGGCGGGCCGGTCCATAGCATCAATGCCTTCCTCTTGTAGGAACTGCTGACACACTCCAGCCACGTGAGGTCTAGCATTGTCTTGCATTAGGAGAAACCCAGGGCCAACTGCACCAGCATATGGTCTCACAAGGGGTCTGACGATCTCATCTCGGTACCTAATGGCAGTCAGGCTACCTCTGGCGAACACATGGAGGGCTGTGCGGCCCCCCAAAGAAATGCCACCCCACACCATGACTGACCCACCGCCAAACCGGTCATGCTGGAGGATGTTACAGGCAGCAGAACGTTCTCCACGGCGTCTCCAGACTCTGTCACATCTGTCACATGTGCTCAGTGTGAACCTGCTTTCATCTGTGAAGAGCACAGGGCGCCAGTGGCGAATTTGCCAATCTTGGTGTTCTCTGGCAAATGCCAAACGTCCTGCACGGTGTTGGGCTGTAAGCACAACCCCCACCTGTGGACGTCGGGCCCTCATACCACCCTCATGGAGTCTGTTTCTGACCGTTTGAACAGACGGTCAGCAAAACTTCTTGCCACAGCTCGCATTGATGTGCCATCCTAGATGAGCTGCACTACCTGAGCCACTTGTGTGGGTTGTAGACTCCGTCTCATGCTACCACTAGAGTGATAGCGCCGCCAGCATTCAAAAGTGACCAAAACATCAGCCAGGAAGCATAGGAACTGAGAAGTGGTCTGTGGTCACCACCTGCAGAACCACTCCTTTATTGGGGATGTCTTGCTAATTGCCTATAATTTCCAACTGTTGTCTATTCCATTTGCACAATAGCATGTGAAATTTATTGTCAATCAGTGTTGCTTCTGAAGTGGACAGTTTGATTTCACAGAAGTGTGATTGACTTGGAGTTACCTTGTGTTGTTTAAGTGTTCCCTTTATTTTTTTGAGCAGTGCATATTCCATTAAGCAGACACTTCTATCCAAAGCAATTTACAGTAACATCTGCATACATTTTCATAGGAAGCATCCTAGCAGGAATTGAACCTTTGACTCTGATGTTGTAAGCACCATGCTCTACCAACCGAGCCACAAAGATGATGTTTAAACAGTTTAACTTGATGACCAGATAACCTGATCATGTTCACCTGTGACACGTGAGCATCAGTGAAGGGGAATGAATTGAAAAAGCCTCCATGAATTTAAATGGTCAATCTGCTGTTGCTACATCCATTTATAGATGTTTAAATTAATGATATAGTACACATGGATTTTCCTAGAATATAACTTATAGATGCCTCACGAACCTAGTTCAACTGTCGTACCCCACCAGAACCCAAAATATAAGCCTGTTTCACTCCTTTGTTGTAAACAAGGTAAATAAAAAAATAAAAAAAATAAACACTGTATCACAGGAGGTTAGTGGAACCTTAATTGGGGAGGACGGGCACGGAGTAATGGCTGGAGTGAGTGGTATTAGTGGAAGGGCAAAACACACATACACATGCGTACGCACACACACACACACAAAGAGAGAGAGAGAGAGAGAGAGAGAGAGAGAGAGAGAGAGAGAGAGAGAGAGAGAGAGAGAGAGAGAGAGAGAGAGAGAGAACAGAGGGCCAAGCTGGGAGGTTCAACATGAAAGGAAGGCTGTGTTTAATACACAAGGGCTTAAGATAAAGACGTCCATCTCACAATGCTTCCTTCCCCCACACCTTTCTTGGCCTGAAAGGCAGATACAATAACAAGTTTACAAACAAGGGCCTGCATCCCTCAGGTTCGTGGTCACAACAACATCCACTTTGTCCCGAGAAGGGAAGCCACATCTTAACAGTGCCCTGTGTTTGTTTACCTCTTTATCTGACATATGCTCTTAGTCTGGACAGCAAGTGAAGAGGGGGCTGTGTCCCAAACGGTACCCTATTCCCTATACAGTGCACTACTTTTGAGTCCAATGGGACAAGCACCTAACTGTGGGTGGGTGGTCACATGGAGCTTGTGTTGTCATGTGTTGTCTAGGACAGTGTTTCTTAGTGGGTTGGAGACCGACCAATGGGTTGCAGCTAAATACTAGGAGGGCAGCTAAAAACTGTGTGGTGGTCTAGTCTGGGTTACTGTAAAGCACAACTTGTGTGTGTGGGGTGGTTGGAAGAATTGCTTTGTTGGTGGGTCACACACTTTGTGACAATTGTTGTAAAAAGAGCTTTACAAAATTAATTTGATTGTGTTGTGGTTAGGAAAATGTATTTGCTTACTTGGTGGGTCACAAAACTATTATAAAGGCTTCAGATGGATTATCAAAAGTGCTTTATCAGACAGTCGTAGTCAGACTCGATAAATTAGTTGAGTCTACAGTAGATGTTTTATTTTGACTCCAATACTGATTCACAGCTCTGGCATTCGACTCCAAACGAAACATCCTTTAGAGAGGTTCATATTCATTGCTTCTGTTTCCATTGTGGTTTACCGTAGATGTGAGAGGATAGTCACATGTTGCTTGTGTTGCGTTCGGGAGATTATTATGGCCATTGTTCTGACTGCTACGTGATAAGTAGGATTCATATTTTGGCTCAATTGACCCCATCAGACCCTCTTTGTATTACTGGTATTCAGAACTGGTAAAAGGCATGGATGGACATTTTATAAGCCAGAATTTTCCTGGTGTAATTAAGAGTATTCATTTGCCAATAATGACAACATGCAATGTCACAGACCTACTCAGTCTGGTCTCATAGACTAGACGTAACATAGTAAATGTAGATCTGGAACACTCAAATTAGTATGATATGTTACATTTGGTATGGGTACATAAAGTATTTGGTGAAAAGAACATATGTACTTCATAGAAACTGTTATCCGTTATATATTCTAACAACTCACATGTGTTAGTTTTATTCAAAATGAAGGGCCCTAACCTAGGAACTAAAATATTTGTCTCCCTCACGACTGCATGCAGTTGTAGGCCGTCATTGTAAGTACGAATTTGTTCTTAACTGACTTGTCTAGTTAAATAAAAGTTAAATAAAAAAATAAAAAAATACTTGTAGGCTTTTACTAAAGTAGTATTTTACTGAGTGACTTTCACTTTTACATGTGTCACATTCTACTAAAGTATCTTTACTTTTACTCAAGTATGACAATTGGGTACTTTTCCCACCGCTGCCAGACATAGTAAAATATTTTTGTAAAGGCCTCTGCAATGATAACAACAATGACACCTTCCTTTGTAATTAATGCCATTATTGTTGCAGAATGTTCTTGGATTTGTCATGTGTGAATTGTTATGTGTTTAATGTCTGAATGCCACAACTTCCTTCTGGGAAAAATAAAGTTATGTGGCCTCGAAATGATAAAATAATAATGTATTGTATTTATCCCTGGCAAACGCCTTGGTTGGCACACGTCATCGAACGCACTGAATACATTAGTTGAAGGAAAAACATTTCACCACAATAATGAACTGGCAAGCCGAAGCGAAAGTCAGTTTCAAATGAAAACTGGAACGCGAAATATAAAGTAATGCAGTCAATTTATGCAGGAGGAGCGGGCATTACCAGCAGAACCCCCCACCCCCAGACTAGTGACTAGAAGAGCCTATTCTAATGGGCGGATCTTTTTGTGCGTTTCTCCACTCCCCCACAAGTTTCAGTAGTAGCCTAGGCATCTCCGTAGCCCGTAATCATTTGCAACAGAGCAGCGCACGTGGAGAGCAAACTGCTGCACCGAATAAACACTCATCTGTGTTGACATTTCAGCACAGCGTTCATATTCGCCCAGTTCGGATACATTTATGTACACTTTCTGATTATTTGCACCAGGGCAAATGTTACCAGAGGTATTTTCGACACGTTTTTCAAAAGACTCGTAAGGAATAAAAGTCAAGCCGCCCCAAAAGACTGTTGAGCATGTGCTTGGTACAACACTTACACTTTTAAATTGGGACCCCTCTCCCGCGAATTTAAAAGTTGAGCCATTGTAAGTATGGTGGATAAAGGTCCTCTATTGACTTCTGCGATCATTTTTTATCTGTCCATCGGGGCAGCAATATTCCAAGTTCTCGAGGAACCGAATTGGAAACTTGCTGCAAAACAGTACAATGCACAAAGGGATAAAATACTAGAAGACTACCCCTGTCTCACCAAAGATGACTTGGACAAGATTTTGGAGGTATGATGATAATAATTTCAGAATATTTTATTGGTCGAAATGTCATTCACACTGATTGCGAGATTGCACTAATAGTGGTAATTAGCTGTGTTATATGGTGTTGTTTTGAGTAGCCTAAAAGTCACAGTTCTGGGTGCGTCATTCACTTACTGTATGACAACAATCCCTCATTTGCTGTTGGATATTTTAATGTAGTATATTACTTTGTACCTGTATAAGAACAAGTAACCTTTGAAGATTGATTCATGCATTTAACTAAATACTAGACATCTACGCATGAATGGCATTTGTCTTCAAACGTCCTGAGGAGTGATCAAAATGTTTATGGTTTTACGTAACGGAAACTAGTTCATAAAGCCATAATCCTGCCAATGTCATTGTATATTTATTATCAGAAGAGTGCACACCTGGCCTGTGTACCAGTTGGGAATTAGATATTAGGTGCATAGTGCCTAAATACATTGAGTCAACCTGCAAGTTCACTGGATAAACACCTGTCATTATGCTCACTTCATCAATTAATTACAGCCTGTCTTTGCATAATTGTTCTTCATCTTGAAGTTGCAATTTACCACAGATCTAGAATCAGCTCATCCCAACCTTATCCTCAACTCAGTACCCCTTCAGCGAACAGCTCCTATCTGACCCTAAATCAGGTGTGATTCCTGACTCCACTTACGAACCAAGCTGATATGTAAAGAGCCTGATGGGACCATTGTTGACCAGCCAAATGCAGATATATTTTAATAAGATTACACACCACTGTAGAACCTATCCCACTCAAATTGATCGCATATGTATCCTGCTTTGTGGCTACTTGTATTTGTCTTTGTGCACTGTGTACTGGTACTCAAACCTGCACTTTAGAGACCTGCTGCCCCATATACACAGTCGTTAAATACTGGTCACTTTAATCATGTTTACATGCTGTTTTACCCACTTCATCTATATATATATATATATATATATATATATATATATATATATATATACTGTATTCAAGTCAAGGCTCATCCTGTAGAACTACTGCTGTACACATCTTTTCTATTCATACACCATCCAAAATGTCTATACAAACCATCATTACATATTGATATTCCGGACTCTGATATGGCTTGTTACAATATTTCTATATTTCTTAATCCCTTTATTTACATTTTTTGGATTTGTGTTGTTAGGTATAACTACACTTTTGGAGCTAGGAACATAAGCATTTAGCTACAACCACGATAACATTTGCAAAATATATGTACGCGACCAATCAAATTTGATTTGAGTGTACATTTCACTATGGGTTGTTTTCTCCACATAGACTTGTCTGTCTAATTTGGCTTAATTGGTTTTATGTAAAATAGTGTCCAGGCCCTCTGTTGCTTTTGCTATAAAACAGGCTATAACATGTTTTGTGACCTGGTTAAATTGCATTTATGTTGTTTAGATTATGGTGCCTCTGTGTTATAGAATATCCTTTTCTGGAGCAGTGATATAATGTGCCAATATGTCTGGGTGTGTACTGTAGGCCAATCTA